>NC_026001.2:57123330-57423330 GCF_000442705.2 Elaeis guineensis
TTAGATTTTAAAATATTTCTTAGCAGGAGAATCTGTTCACATCCAGATCAATCTCTCCATGCCAATAAATTTGTTTCTCCTTATATGTGCCACATTTTGAGGATATTTTTTGTAAAAAATAGTTGGAGAACTAGTTTATTATGAAAAAATATGTGAAGGGGTGTCCCATATTTTTTTGATATGTTTTGGGATGTGGAATTTTGAAGGGAGGTAGAATCTTGTAAGAGTCCAGGATCACTAGTACTTTTCACCCCACCTCCTTACATGCCTATAAAAGGGGCTTTTGTAGTTTATTTTATGTGTGTAAGATACCAAAAGAGAGATCTTCATGTGAGAGAAGTTTGGGTATGGTTCATAGCATAGAAAATAGAGAGGAGGGTCCTCTCTCTTGGGATGTGCATAGAAACCTGATTACCAGATTTTTGGTTCTAAGGATTTAGGAAGAGAGAATAAATTAGAAAAAAATTATTTTTTTCTTTATCTTTCTTCTACTTCTTCATCTCCTCCAGAAATTCATCTTCAATCTCTAGAAAGGTTTTAGAGATTTGAAGAAAGAATTCTGATCGGCTAATAAGAAGGTCTTCGTGCAAGCTAGCACTCCTGAGAAGACCAATCAGATCGGAGCTTCGAGTGGATTTTTTGTAGAGGTCAGATGCATGTGCGGCTGCAAGCAACTAGCAAGAATACTCTCTATCATGTCTCTCAGTAGTGGAGATCATCAACCTACACTCAGGTATCGAGTTCTGAACTTAGATTAGAAGTAGACGTGATCTATTACTCAAATGCATGCATGCTGATTTTATCTTCAGTATCTTTCAGACTTTATATGCAACATAACATGTCATAGATCCTAGAGTAGGTTGATTTGATGATTAGGTCATATGCATGTTAGATTAATTTGATTAATCTAGTTATTTTTTACTATAATTTTTTTGAAAAAATTTCGAAATACATGCATGAAATCGCCTACGCATCCTATCAGTGGTTTCAGAGCCAGGTTCGTTATGACATGTTATATGTGCATATTAAATCTAAAATTTAATTTTGTTTAAATCTAATATGTGATATCTTAGATCTAAATTTAATTAATGATTGATCACACAAACTGATATAAGGTTGTCCTGCTGTAGGATTTACCCCTTACAGTAAAAAGGTTATCCTAGTTTGTGCTGATCCAAAATAAAATCTAATTTTATGTCATGCATATGATGTTTATGATCTAATTTAGATGTAATCTAAAATTATAATTAGATCTAATAAAATTTAGATTAGATCTAAATTCAAGCATATATGATATGTGATTAGATTAGATGATCCGATTAGCAAGTACTTGGATTGGGTTGATTACCAAGCTGTCCGGTCATAGGAGCAAGAAGGGTTTAAAGGTCCTCTCTTTCCATTCGATGGGGTACTCTTATAATGTGTAAGGGTGCCATATGATTAGATCTTATGAAGAAGAATGCAAAAGAAAGAACTTATTTTTCTACAAAATCTTAGATCTTGAAACTCTAGGTTTATTGTATGTGATACAAAGTTGTATGAAAAATAAGATATCTAATCAATATGATTAAAATTATTTTAATTATGATAAAATAAAATTTTGAATCATAAAAGTTTTAGATATGATCTAAAAGTATTATGAATGATTTTATTTTAGTGTTATGTAAGAATTTTTAGATCTGAAAATGTTAGATGTGTGCCCTAGATGCCAAATTGGCTGACACATTCTTGTACAAATCTAAGGTCAAATTTATAATTTTAATTATAAATAAATAAAAAAATTATTCTACTATCATATTGTGTACATTATGTCTGTGATACATCCTTTGAGTTAGTAGGAATGTTAATTCATATTTTTAAGAGTTAAAAATTTAAGGCATGAATTTACATAACTAACTCATAAACAGCTCCTGACCATAGGATCATCACGAGGATGGTGATCGATCTGGAAGGTTGGTGTACGATCACTTTCTTAGGATAGATGTGTCTTGAGTCTATGGTGTGGAAGCACCGGAGTGAGAGTACAGATATGTAGGAATCAGATCTAGGGTTTCAGGGTTAGATCTTGAAACTTTTTCAAGATCATACAGCGGAAGACTAAAATAAATCAAAATTTACTTTTTAAAACTAGAGAATTCCTAGATCTAAGATCCTATTACATGATTATTACATAGTATTAAATTAGAAATTAAAATATATATATACAGCATGAACTACATGTTGATCATATCAATATGTTTCTATACTACATCTAATGTATGTATTAAACAATAGATCAGATCTATTACCTTGCAAGTTAGACATTCTAACCTCACTGATCCAGGCTTGAGGATGATGTTGCAAGCCGCACATGCATCCGACCTCTAGGAGGCATCCACATGAGTCCACGAATCTCGATCAGAAGTCCTGCTTCAGAAAATCAGCACAGTATGCTAGTACTGCGCTGATCCTTCTTGATGGTTGATCAGGTGCCTCCTTCTTTTTGATTTGGACTCTTCCAAAAATAAAAAGTAGGAGGAGGAGTTTCAGATCTGAGATGCTCTCAGGAAACTCAAGATGGAGGAAGAAAAGAGATGAAAACAAACAACCCTAGAAGAAGACCCTCTTCTTCTTCTCGTTTCTCTCTCTAGACACCCTATCTTATGTCTATTATATCTCCACGACCCAAAGGTATTTATCTCTAATTTTTGGATGGCCCAAAGGTCTCTCAAATATATATTTTTTTCGAAAATTTCATGAAGAAACTAGTTTTATATAGAGAGATATGATAGAGTCCTTATCTAGGTCAAATACCTAGTCAAGGCTTATCCAAACATGGCAATATAAGGGGCGCCCAACTCTTGAGCACCTCCTCCTTATTTTCATACATGGATTACTAGAAAAGGGTGCACAATGTATACCCTAAAAGTCATAAAAATTTTTAAAAAAATTTGGATAAATTCGGTGCAAAATTGAAAGAGTTTTGGATTTCTAAAACTCTATCTCATAGAATTCGAAATCCAAACTTATTCCTCTTTGATTTGATCCAAACCACCTTCCATGTAAGAAAGAAGAGAGGAAACCTTTTGTGAACGTGGGAGAGACCTGAGAGAGGGATTTTGTCACACAAAATAAGAGGAGATTGGCATTGAATGAGAGAGAGGGCGTGGGGAAGGCTTATGTGGCGCAAGGTGGAATCCTAGTCTTACTAGGATTCTATCTTATGACTTGTTTTAATTTGATTTCTCAAACCAAATCAAATCAAAATTAGATCAATCTAATTAAAATAGATCTTAACCCAATTAAGAACCTAATTTAATTAGATTAAATTAAATTAAAATCTAATTTAATTTTTTAATCAAATTAGAAATTAGATTTACCCAAGTCCTAGTTGAACTCGGACTAGTTTTTCCTTGCACTTGGCTTATCCAATAAATCAATTGGACTTGATCCAATCAAGCCCAAATTAAATCTAATTAAATTTTATTTAATTAGACTTAATCTCAGCCCATTGACTTAATCAAATTAAGCCAATTAGCAATCAACTTGCTAATCGATCCTCCTGCAACACTTGCACTGGGTTAAATGTCAATCATGTTGATCATTTAACCCTAGAATGATTCTTAATCGTTGATCAACCATCCGATCGGATCATGAACTCTAATGTGTGTGACCTCATAGGTCCGAACCTAAGTCGATAGCATAATAATAAATTTTTATACCAATCGAAGTGACCATCTAGCAATGGTACCCGACGACCGGATAGGTTGAATGTGTAGAACAACATCCTAGAACCCATGCGGATATAGTTTTCATATAATTCATCCCCTTGACCAAAATGATCATAGGACATCCCAAAGTTCAACTATCAACTCTGATCAGATTGTCCATATTGTATTTCAAAATATCAAATCAATCTGATGGATTACCCTGGCCAAGGTTTTGCTAAATTGAAATACAGCGGCTCATTTTTCTCCAACTCTTAGAGTGGTCAATCCCATCTCGATCACACTCTGACTTTGCAAGTACTTGACTGTGCCCAGAAGCCTTCCATCTCTGAATTAGAAATTTAGTTAGTCCAGTACCAAAGCACAGTGAGTTACTTGCAAGTCACTGAGGCGATCTCAGGTCTAAGGGACACTTATACCTATATCCCATCAGAGACATTCTCGACAGCAGAATACTCTAGAGTTGGTCATGTTCAATGATGATGTACCAGTACATCTCACCTGTATGCCATACCAGTGTCTCCACACTCTTTGATTAAGAGGACAACTAACCCATATGGCCTATAGCGACCTATGCTTGATAAAAGCTGTCGTCCTTATTAACAGCCTATCATTTGGTTGTGAACAGTTTTAAGGACTAATCGATAAATCCTCTCTTTATCAAATCTAAATAGTCCTAAGGAGTTCATCATAACAATGGAGTTCATTAGAAGATGAAAGTTTATGATGAAAATGCCAAATATATTTTATTTATTAACAAATCAATTACGATACTTGGTTGCTCAACCGTCAATAGCTTGACGATTGGCTTTTTGGGACATATTTTCCAACAACTCCCACTTGTCCTAAAGCCACTCGGCACAGTATCTAATACCCATCTTCGACTTGTGGTTGTCGAACTCCTTTATCGCCAGGGCTTTAGTGAAGGGGTCGGCCAGGTTCTCCTTTCCGTCAATCTTCTGAAGGTCGACATCACCTCGGTCCACGATCTCCCGGACCAGGTGGAAGCAGCGCAAGATGTGCTTCGTCCGCTGATGTGCTTTGGGTTCCTTCGCCTGAGCTATGGCACCAGTGCCGTCGCAGTAGAGCAGGACCGGACCATTGAGGGAGGGTGCTACTCCGAGCTCGTTGATGAATTTCCTCAGCCACACAACTTCCTTTGCGGCATCCGATGCTGTGATGTACTCTACTTCACAAACAGAGTCCGTCACAGTATGCTGCTTGAAACTCTTCCAGCAGATGGCTCCACCATTCAGAGTAAAGATATAACCCGACACGCTCCTGCTGTCATCATGGTCAGATTGAAAGCTAGAGTCTGTGAACCCCATAAGTTTCAAATCTGACTCGCTATAAACTAACCATTGATCTTTAGTATTTCTCAAATACTTAAGGATAGCTTTAACCACTTTCTAATGATTTTCTCCAGTATCAGATTGGTATCTACTCACTACTCCTAGTGAGTATACCACATCTGGTCTTGTACATGTCATGGCGTACATGATAGATTCCATGGTTGAAGCATATGGGACTCTACTCATACGCTCTCTCTCTTCAGGAGTTGTCGGACAATCCTTCTTAGAGAGAGAAATTTCATGACCTATCGGTAAATAGCCCTTCTTGAAATTCTCCATGCTGAACCTCTTCAGCACAGTGTCTATGTACATGGATTGGGATAACCCAAGCATCTTTTTAGATCTATCCCTATAGATCTTCATCCCTAGGATGTAGGATGCTTTACCCAAGTCCTTCATGGAGAACTGTGATGACAACCAAACTTTTGTTCCCTATAGTGCGGGGATGTCATTCCCGATTAAGAGAATGTCATCCATGTACAAGACAAGGAATACCACAACTGGACCATTTATCCATTTATAGATGCAGGGCTCTTCTCTATTCTTAATGAAGCCATACATTTTGATCACCTTATCAAAATGCATGTTCCAACTCCGAGAAGTTTGCTTCAATCCATAAATGGATCTCTGAAGCTTGCACACCTTGGACTCATCTGTGGATGTAAACCCCTCAGGTTATATCATATACAGCTCTTCGGTCAGCTCTCCATTCAGGAAAGCTGTCTTTACATCCATCTGTCAGATCTCATAATCCAGATGGACAGCTATTGCAAGCATTATCCGAATGGATTTTAGCATTGCCACAGGGAAAAACGTCTCATCATAGTCAGACCATAACGTTGACGATATCCCTTGGCGACCAGACGGGCTTTATAGGTCTCCACCTTTCCGTCTGCACCCCTCTTCCTTTTGAAGACCCATTTACACCCAATGGGTTTAACCCCTTCAGGTGGGTCAACCAATGTCCATACATTGTTGACCTTCATGGACTCTATTTCGGATTTCATGGCTTCAAGCCATTTCTCGAAATCAGGTCTCTGCATTGCATCCATATAGGTGATCGGATCCTCATTATTCTCATCAAGTTCGATGGGATCACCATCCCAGACTAAGAAACTGTAGTATCTGTCTGACTGATGCGGTACTCTACCGGATCGCCTTAATGGCGCAGGTACATTGGGCTCCGAATCTGATCTAATCATATCCGACTCAGGTTCAGCTATTGGTGTCGGTCCTTCTATCTGTTGAACTTCATCAAGTTCAACCTTAGAGGCAACGGTTCCTTCACCAAGGAACTCTTTTTCTAAAAAAAATTACCTTAAGGCTGACGAACACCTTTTGTTCATCAACATGGTAGAAAAAATATCCTTTTGTCTCTTTGGGGTACCCTATGAATGAGCATTTGTCAGACCTACGTCCAAGTTTGTTTGTGACTAATCGTTTGACATAGGCCGGGCACCCCCAGACCCTAAGGTGTGAAAGTGCTAGCTTACGTCCTGTCCATATCTCATATGGAGTCTTAATTACAGACTTACTTGGAACCCTATTTAACAGATAACAGGCCGATTCGAGTGCATATCCCCAGAAGAATATCGGCAAGCTAACAAAACCCATCATGGATCGGATCATGTCTAACAGAGTCCGATTCCTCCTTTCAGACACACCATTATGCTGTGGTGTTCCTGGAGGAGTTCATTGGGAGAGAATCTCATTCTCTCCTAGATATATGAGAAACTCACTAGAAAGGTATTCTCCTCCTCGATCAGATCGAAGAGTTTTAATACTCTTCCCAGTTTATTTTTCTACTTTATTTCGAAATCATTTGAACATTTCAAATGAATCCGACTTATGTTTCATCAGATAGACATATCCATATCAGGATAGGTCATCCGTGAAAGTTATGAAGTAGAAATATCCACCTCTAGCACTGGTGCTCATGGACCCGCATACATCAGTATGTACTAGGCTCAAGAGCTCAGTAGCTCTCTCACCTTTTTTAGTAAAAGGTGACTTGATCATTTTATCAAGAAAACAGGACTCATAGTTTGGAAGTGATTCACAATCACTGACTTCGAGGATTTCTTCTTGAGTCAACCTGTTTATTCTATTCTTATTTATATGACCTAGCCTCCAATGCCATAAGTAGATATCTGACACACTATCTAATCTAGGGTGCTTGCCAGTAGAATAGACTCTTATCAGGCTTGATCTTTTTGGTCTGGCTCTGTACTGATGTCCCAGCCTAAACTTGCACCTTCTTCACTTTCTTCATCTTGTTCTTCTTTCCTTTCTCAAAGGGTCGAGAACCAGAAGACGATCCTCCCACTAAGTTCACCGACTCCTTGAGTAGTTGGTGATCCTTCTCAAAGTTCTGAAGCAACCCCAATAACCCGTGGTAGTTTACTTCAGGCTTTGTCATTCTATAATGAGTGAGGAATGGGAGATAAGACTCAGCGAGTTCAGTATTGCATCTTTCCCAAGCTGCTCATGCAAGGGAAAGCCGAGCTTGCTTAATCATTCCATCAGCTCGATCATGTACAATACATGATCAGTAATAGAGGCACCATCTTGTATTTTGGCGTTGAAGATGGCACAACTAGTCTTGTGCCTCTCCACATCATCGGGTGTGCCAAAGGCATCCTCCAACACTTGAAGCATGTCCTTTGGCTGAGCCGTCTCGAATCTATGACTGAACTTGTCGCTCATGGCAGCCAGCATGATACAGCGCACCATGGTCCGGTCATTGAGCCACTTCTGGTAAGTGTCTCTGACTGTTCCATGTGCATTGGCAGCTGGCTCCTCAGATGCAGGATCCATTATCACATATAGGATCCGTTCATGCTCCAGGACTATCTTCAACTTTTGGTACCAGCTACCGAAGTTGGATCCCACCAACTTATCATTGTCCAACAATGATCGGAGCGATAGGGAAGTGGCCATATTTGCATAAAGGAGAACCATAACCTAATTAGTAATTGATTCATTAAACCTAAATATTTGGACTTTAATCAAAAGGTTTCTCCCATTATTTTATTCGAATTGATAGCCTCTACCTCCAATTCGAGGAATTACCCTAATTCCTTAGTGGGTACTAGAATCCACTTAGACTGCACACAAGCCCAACTTTGGTTGGCCAACCCATGTACATCTAAGGGTAGGTTCATAATCAATTATTTCTTTAAACAATTTTTAGTAATCTTAAATTTGCCCCAGAAACCTAATCAGTAGGCTTTGGCCTCCACTGTAAGGATCCGGTTAGGTCCAACCATTAACATGATCATACTTGGTGTATCTAACCAACGAATGATTAAGCCCAACTTTGGTTGGCTCACCTAACCACCATTAGAGAGACACTTCCAAGTCATCATATGATGAGTGATAATTCTATTAGTCAACAAGCACTAGGCCTTTGGGTCTGCAATGATTATTGAGTTAATGGACTCATTATCAAACACCTTAATGGGAGGCTATGACTCAGTTATCTCCATAACTTTATCATTTTAAAGACCTAATAATTTTAGAAGATTTAAATAATTTAGAGGATGAGGTCAGATGAACCAGCTTATCATGATCCTCCCACTGGCTTCACCAAGTCAGCTTAAGGGAAACCATTAAAAGGGCTGGTCTAGGAGCACCTAAATCAGTCACACTGATTTACCTAGCTGACATGGGTCAGCTCGAATAGTTAAGTGATCCGATCAAAACATAATTTCATCAAGAGGCTAGGTAAGTTCGATCAGTGGGAGGGTCTGCCAAAGCTTGCCTTAGACACCATCAGAAATGGCCAGGTAAGCGGGCTCCCAATTAAAAACCACCGGTCTGGTTTACCTTAGACACCAACTGGTTTAATTAGTTTCGATTAGATCAACCTAACAGTTCGTGCTAGACCGCTTAGCCAAGAATCAAGTCCATTTGGTTCTCGTTAAAGACATGGACTTGACCAACTACAACTATTGTAATTGATCTAGAGAATCCTTGACCTAATCTAAGACAACAATTGATTAGATTTAGTCAATTCTCTAATTAAGTCCATCTTTAATCTAACCATAGGTCTAACCCAATTAATTTCAACTTTAAATAATTTCTTTGCACAAAAATTATTAACAAAGAGATTTTATTTTAGATTTAAATATCTTTTAAATCTAATAAATTATAATTTTAATCTAGATCATATCTAACAAATTTATGATTAAAGATAGATCTACACAAACTAGGACAACCTTTGCACTGTAAGGGATAAACCTTACAGCAGGACAACCTTGCAGTTTGTGATTGATCTAAAATTTTAATTTTAGATTTAATAATTAGATTATAAATTAGCTCTAATCTAAGAAATAATCTAAGCATGTATAAATAATCATGTAATAAAGAACCTGGCTCTGATACCAATTGTAGGAACCAGATCTAGGGTTCCAGGGTTAGATCTTGAAACTTTTTCAAGATCATACAGCGGAAGATTAAAATAAATCAAAATTTACTTTCTAAAATTAGAGAATCCCTAGATATAAGATCTTATTACATGATTATTACAAATCATTAAATCAAAAATTAAAATATATATATACAGCATGAACTACATATTGATCATATCAACATGTTTCTATACTACATCTAATGTATGTATTAAACAATAGATCAGATCTATTACCTTGCAAGTTAGATGTTCTAACCTCGCTGATCTGGGCTTGAGGATGATGTTGCAAGCCACACATACATCCGGCCTCTAAGAGTCATCCACGCGAGCCCACGAATCTCGATCAGAAGTCCTGCTTCAGAAAATCAGCATAATATGCTAGTACTGCACTGATCCTTCTTTGATGGTTGATCAGGTGCCTCCTTCTTGATTTGGACTCTTCCAAAAATGAAAAGTAGGAGGAGGAGTTTTAGATCTGAGATGCTCTAAGAAAACTCAAGATGGAGGAAGGAAAGAGATGAAAACAAACAACCCTAGAAGAAGATCCTCTTCTTCTTCTCGTTTCTCTCTCTAGACACCCTATCTTGTGTCTATTATATCTCTGCGACCCAAAGGTCTTTCTCTCTGATTTTTGGATGGCCCAAAGATCACTCAAATCTCTATCTTTTTCAAAAATTTTATAAAGAAACTCATTTTATATAGAGAGATATGATAGAGTCCTTGTCTAGGTCAAATACCTAGTCAAGGCTTATCCAAACATGGCAAGATAAGGGGCGCCCAACTTTTGAGCACCTCATCCTTATTTTCATACATGGATTACTAGAAAAGGGTGTATAATATGTATCCTAAAATCCATAAAAATTCCAAAAAAAAATTGGATAAATTTGGTGCAAAATTTAAAGAGTTTTGGATTTCTAAAACTCTATCTCATAGAATTCAAAATCCAAACTTATTCCTCTTTGATTTGATCCAAACCACCTTCCATGTAAGAAAGAAGAGAGGAAACCTTTTGTGAACATGGGAGAGACCTGGGAGAGGGCTTTTGTCACACAAAATAAGAGGAGATTGGCATTGAATGAGAGAGAGGGCGTGGGGAAGGCTTATGTGGCGCAAGGTGGAATCCTAGTCTTACTAGGATTCTATCTTATGACTTGTTTTAATTTGATTTCTCAAATCAAATCAAATCAAAATTAGATCAACCTAATTAAAATAGATTTAACCCAATTAAAAACTTAATTTAATCAGATTAAATTAGATTTAAATCTGATTTAATTTTCTAATCAAATTAGAAATTAGATTTACCCAAGTCCTAGTTGAACTCGGACTAGTTTTTCTTTGCACTTGGCTTATCCAATAAACCAATTGGACTTGATCCAATCAATCCAAATAAATTTAATTAAATATATTTAATTAGACTTAATCTCAGCCCATTGGCTTAATCAAATTAAGCCAATTAGCAATCAAATTGCTAATCGATTCTCCTGCAATACTTGCACTGGGTTAAATGTCAATCGTATTGATCATTTAACCCTAGAATGATTCTTAATCGTTGATCAACCATCTGATCGGATCATGAACTCTAATGTGTGTGACCTCATAGGTCCGAACTTAAGTTGATAGCACAGAAATAAATTTTTATACCAATCGAAGTGACCATCTAGCAATGGTACCCGACGATCGGATAGTTGAATGTGTAGAACAACATCCTTAGAACCCATGCGATATAGTTTTCATATAATTCATCTCCTTGACCAAAATGATCATAGGACACCCCAGAGTTCAACTATCAACTCTGATCAGGTTGTCCACATTGTATTTCAAAATATCAAATCAATTTGATGGATTACCCTGGCCAAGATTTTGCTAAATTGAAATACAGCGGCTCATTTTTCTCCAACTCTTGGAGTGGTCAATCCCATCTCGATCACACTCTAACTTTGCAAGTACTTGACTGTACCCAGAAGCCTTCCATCCTTGAATTAGAAATTTAGTTAGTCTAGTACCAAAGCACAGTGAGTTGCTTGCAAGTCACTGAGGCGATCTCAGGTCTAAGGGACACTTATACCTATATCCAATCAGAGACATTCTCGACAGTAGAATACTCTGGAGTTGGTCACGTTCAATGATGATGTACCAGTATATCTCACCTGTATGCCATACTAGTGTCTCCACACTCTTTGGTTAAGAGGACAACCAACCCATATGGCCTACAGCGACCTATGCTCGATAGAAGCTGTCATCCTTATTAACAGCCTATCATTTGGTTGTGAATAATTTTAATGACTAATCGATAAATTCTCTCTTTATCGAATCTAAATAGTCCTAAGGACTTCATCAAAATAATGGAGTTCATTAGAAAATGAAAGTTTATGATGAAAATGCCTAATATATTTTATTTATTAACAAATCAATTACGATACCTGGTTGCTCAACTGTCAACAGCTTGACGATTGGCTTTTTGGGATACATTTTCCAACAAGATATTCATTGAGAACGAGAATATTGAGCGTGACCACCTCGAGCAGTCATAAGGAAGTCTACCTTCTCGTCGATGACTAACTCGATGCTGCAGCTGTGTGTCTAGTTCTTTGACCTGAGGTACATCGATAGTTCACCTTGAGTGTGTTATAGTTTGACTACACCATAACTCAATCTCCTAGCCATTCGAAACCCTGAGGTGTATGTTGGCTGTAGCATATTCATTGTAGGAACTAGATCGCACCAAGATGGGATCTATCAACTTTGGTAGAAAAGAGGAGTAGTCCTATGATGATCGAAAGATTGAGTTCTTAAGCCCATGTCCATGACAGAGTGAAATAATAGAAAAGAATTTTTCATTGGAGTTTCACATAGGACTTGGATCAATCGATTGATTCATATGACTGATGTTGGGTTTGACGAGTTCACCTTAACCCTAATTCAGTCGGGACTCATGATAGAGGAACTCAATCACACATGTAGCTGCATCGGGAGATTTGTCTTTATTTCTGATCGGTTGCCATCATATACTGCTAGGTATCACTGATAGATTTTGGAAGCAATTAGAATGATCTTGATGATCGATCATTCTAATTGTCTGAATCAGAAGAGTTTTGGTCCATCGAAAGGAGTTTTGATGATGTCGATGATAAGATCATGACATGTCTCATTAGCATACAGAAATAAACCTAACTGGATCACACAAACAAGAGTTAGGATCTGGATGTCATCAATTGAGCTAGCCCAGTTGATTGATTTGGATTAGATCTAATTAGGTTCAAGCAAATCGTGCTAGCACACGATTAGCCTAACTTTCTCCTCGTGTAATCTTTTCTATCTCGACTGAACCAAATGTGATTTGACTCACCCAGAGAACCTTGAGAAGGTTTCTCTCAGTCTGACTGGAGCTAGTCCAGCTCAGAAAGGATTTGTCTTAATTTATGAGATAAATTTAAGACAACACCTGCTAATTTCTGTCACCTACCATTTCTGTTTTAGGACATTGGTCAAACGTTGACCCATGGATCTTGGACTGAAGGCCACTTGGCAAGAGGTCATTGGAGAGTTTTTATGGAGTGTGCACCTACTAAATTAGCCCTCAAAGTAGGCACCATATTCAGATTGGGCGTGCACCCCAAGTGGATAAGGATAGAGTCCCATGAGATGAGGACTCTGATCCCTTGATCAACTTGGACTGTGGGGCGCAAATCTCACTGTGCTTATCCAGTGTTGGCACCAACAGTAGGAGGAATTGTGGAATTTTTATTTGATATGATCAGATGACATCACTCCACCAATCATAATTTTTTCAAAATTAATTAGAATTTTTTGATTGGTCGAATGATGTGGCACTGCATGGCGTAGCAGGGTCTATTTAAACCCTGTCTGCGCCTAGCGTTCAGAGACTCTATGCAATAACCAACAAAAGCCTAAATTCTCTTTACTTCTCTATGCCCCCTCTGCTTCTTTCCCTCCTCTCTTCACATCCAAGAGGTTGGGCATCCATCTGGTGCTTGTCCAAGGTGTGGTGGTTTCCTGATTAGAAGGCTGCAGAGATTTGTTGAGAAGCTACTACTCCAGCTTCAGAAGATCTTTTGAAGATTTTTCAGATCAGATCTAGATCTAATTTTTAGAGCAAAGATTTGTGAGGAGAAGATGATCTTGATTCTGCTTGAGTGGATATCGATAGAGGCCAGATGACTATGTGGCTATTTTAGAACCTCGGGTATTGCTGCGATCATCTACAGGGTAATCTAGTTACCCTAGAGGTATTTCTCTATTCCTCATATTTTTAGATTTAATTTTAGATTTAATATCAGATAATAAGAATTAGATCTAATAGATCTTAGATCTAAAATATCATAGGATATTTTTTTTTGAAATATTCCATCCCAGATCTCATTAGATCTGAAAAATTCTACAAGGAAAAAACTGATTTTTCCTTCAACTAGTATCAGAGCCAGATTGATGGCTCTATTTCAGATCTAATTTAGATCTATTTTTTTTTTATTTATTTGATATTACTAAATTTTAGATGTTATATCAGATGTGATAGGATCTGGAATTAAAAAAATTTAAAATTAAATCTAAGTAGATTTAACATGTATGAGATGCATGACTAGACTAGGAGTAGTTTGATCTATGAATAGTCTTATAGTTTTATGTTTTAATTTTATTAAAATATAAATTAGATCTAATTTATTCTCTATTTTTTTGATGTTATAAATATTATATTCAGATCAAAAAATAGAAAATAAAATTTTAATTAATACATAAGATTGATCTGTTGCATGCCTAGACTTGTTGTAGAATTATTCTAGTAACTGTCTAGAATAGATTTCATATTGAATAGTTCAATTTAAATCTTATTTTTTAGATGTTATATGTGATGTATGATATCTGAAAGCATGTTAATTAGATCAGATTTTAATACATGAGATGCATGCAAAGCATGTATAAGTTAGATCTAAAATTATACATGTGATATGTAACTTAAATCTAACTAGTTTTGTAGTTAATATTTCTGATTAAGGTGTTCCTCATGGCTGTCCGTTCATAAGAACAAAGTAGGGTTTAAGACTCTCTCCTCCCATTCAATGGGATGTTCTTATGGCATGTAGGGGTGCTACACGTTCATTCTTAATCAGAAATCAAAATTTATTTTTCTGCAAAACCCTAGACCCTAAAACCCTAGGATTTATTTTACATGTTTTATTTATGAACCCAAGAATTAAGCTTATAAAATTTAATTAATCTAAAATTGAGAATTTCAGATCTAAGTCATTTTCATAAAATTAGATTCGGGCTTGGGTAGCTCAATTAGGTCTAGCGGTTGATCAAATCGAATCAAAAGTTAGTTAGGTGGAATCATGAAAACTAATAATTAACCAGCCTAATAGGATTAAGTCTAGGTGAAGGTCGAATCATATTTAGATGTGACTCGATCAAGTTAAGACCTAATTTGGCTCAGTGGTTAGAGCCTGGATTGTAGACTAATCCAATTGGTTCTGGTTCGATAATTTGGTGTCTAAGGTAAGTTGGGAAGATGCGACCGACTGGTTTTTAATTAGGAGCTACTCGACTCAAATGCATTCTTATCAAGTTGATGGCATATCCCTTCCATCGATCTCACTTACCTAGCCATATGTGTCGACTCAGTTCTGATTTGAGGTGGCTAATAATTCAAATTAACCCATGTCACTAGGTTAGTCATAATTGTTATGACTATGTCAAGTCAAGTTTAATGAGACCTAAATCAAATCTCCCTAAGACAATATTAAGTCTAAGATCTTCAACCATTGTGGATGTGCGGGCCCTTCCTAGGGTTGATTGTTCTCGATTGGTTAAGTGGCTCAGTTGCACCAAAAAGATGCAACCATATCCATTAGGCATTGGATGCTATGGATTAGAGGATGGTTTGTGCTCAATATTTCAGATACAGTGAGGGACCCAATCAGGAATCTAATTCGTGCAAATGGTGGGTCTGACTTAACAAAGGATTGGAGCAATATTCCGGGCACGGTGAGCTTCATGAATTAGAGACCAAGTTTTGGATGCACCATGATTAGAGAATCATTGGACAAGAGTTGTCCACTCATCGGTTGACCCATCACCAATAACTGTTAGGTGAGGTGGTGAGCCAGTCGGTGAGACCGCACCACCCACTAGAAATCACTAATCACGGAGATTTTTACATCTCTACCTAGGGAGTGTAGGGATCTAAAAAAATAGTGGGAGCCTAATTTGTTTAAAAATAAAACTCTAAATAAATTAGTTAAGTCTGATTACAAAATCTAACTAAAAATTTTTGACTCTCTACAGGAAATATGTCTGCGTCCAACCCCCTGATCAAAATACTAGATAACCACAGATTGACTGGACCTAATTTCAAGGACTGGTTGAGGAACTATAGAATTATTCTAGATTTTGAGAAACTACTCATGACTTGGACCAGGACCCACCTGTCATACCAGCACGTCCGACTGCTGAACAGAGAGCGTCTCTGAAAAAGTGGATGGATGACGATAACAAAGCCAGGTACTAATATTGGGTGCCATGTCTAATGACTTGCAGTACCAGCATGAGAATATTATGACTACCCACCAAATGTTGGCTCACCTACAAGAGTTGTTTGATGAACAAAGTCGCACAGCCAAGTATCAAGTCTGCCAAAGATATTTTAAGGCTAAAATGCATGATGGGCAATCGGTCTAAGATCATTGTTTGTCAATGCTCATTTGTGCACTTCTATGCAGGATCTTGAGGAGATCAGGAAGCTGAGGGATGGGGATATGATCCTACGCATCGAAAACGGAGCAAGAGTTGCTACTGTGGCCGTGGGAACCTACCCTCTGCGATTACCATTAGGATTAGATTTAGTTCTTAAAGATTGTTATTATGTGCCTGCAGCAAGCAGAAATTTGATTTCTATTTCATGTTTAGCATAAGAAGGCTATGTGATTAGCTTTCATAAGAACCATTGTAATATATTTTATAAAAATAATAAAATTGCAAATATTTTCTTATTAATGGTCTCTATCAGCTATATATTGATGTATCTGTATTTCATATCGAGCAAAATGTGAATGCCATGAGAATTAAAAGGCCTAGAGATAGTCTAAATGATAGGTATCTGTGGCATCTAAGGCTAGGTCATATAGCGGAAGACAGGATTAACAAATTAGAGAAATCTGGGCTATTGAGTCCGTTGACTTTCGAGTCATATCCAGTTTGTGAATCATGCCTTTAAGGCAAAATGACCAAGCTCCCTTTTAAAGGACATAGGGAAAGGGCCCCAGACCTACTTGCCCTAGTACATACAAATGTGTGTGGCCCATTTGATGTGCCGACTAAAGGCAACTATGTCTACTTCATTACCTTCACCGATGATATGTCTAGGTACGAGTATGTGTTTCTAATAAAACACAAGTCTGAAGCCTTTGAAAGTTTAAAGAATTCATACATAAGGTAGAAAAACAAACAGAAAAGCCCATTAAGGTTCTTTGATCAGATCGAGGAGGTGAATACCTTAGTCAGAGTTCCTCGACTATCTTAAGGACAATGGCATAGACTCTCAATGGACTCCACTTGGAATGCCACAACTCAATGAGGTTTCAGAATGGAGGAACGGACCCTATTAGATATGGTCCGTTCCATGATGAGATTCACGGACCTTCCTGAGTTTCTTTGGGGACACTGTCTCATGACAGTAATATATGTATTAAATAGGATTTTCTCTAAAATCATTCCTACCACACCGTATAAGATATGGCATGGTAAGAAGCCAAGCCTGAGTCATCTCAAAATTTGAGGTTGTCCGGCTCATGTCAAGAGACAACAGGTGGACAAGTTAGAGTTCAGGTCTTTTAGAGCTCGGTTCATAGGATATCCTAAAGAGTCATTAGGATACTATTTCTATATTCCGAAAGATCATAATGTGATTGTGAATCGACATGCTATTTTTCTTGAAAAATAGTTTATTCAAGATGGTGGCATCGGAAGAATAATTAAGCTCAAGAAAAATATCTCCTAAGAGCAACGAGCTAAGGAACCTGAGGAACCAAATCAATTAGAACCAGTCCTAACACAACCTCTTCCACCTCATAGATCGACTAGGGTTTTCTGTCCTCCTGAAAGGTACTTAGGTACTATATAAGAGGAAGTAGAAGAGATATTCCTCACGAAAAATGGGGCTCATGGTGATGACCCAAGATCTATGATGAGGCAATATCAGATATCGACTCTGAGAAATAGTTAGAGGCAATGAGATCAGAAATTGACTCGATGCACTCAAATCAAGTCTGGATCTTGATAGATCTACCTGAAGGTATTGTACCTATTAGGTATAAATGAATCTTCAAGAGAAAGAAAGGTGCAGATGGGAATGTGGAGACATTCAAGGCTAGGCTCATAGCGAAAGGTTATAGTCAGCACGAAGGCATTGACTATTAGGATACCTTTTCGTCCATAGCCATACTAAAATCCATCTGCACATTGCTTACTGTTGTAGCCTATTTCGATTATAAAATATGGCAGATGGATATGAAAACAATGTTCTTAAATGGATATCTTGAAGAAGATATCTATATGGAACAACCGCTTGGTTTCATATCCAATGATGATGATCACAAGATCTGCAAGCTGCAAAGGTCCATTTATAGACTTAAGCAAACATCTCGGAGCTGGAATACTCATTTCAATGATGTGATCAAAATATTTGGTTTCATCAAGAACGAGGAGAAACCATGTGTGTTCAAGAAGGTCAGTGGGAGCGTAGTTATCTTCCTCGTACTGTACGTAGATGACATCTCCTGATTGAAAATGATATTTTCATATTGACCTCAGTCAAAATATAGTTGTTTAAGGAGTTCTCTATGAAAGATCTAGGAGAGGCATCCTTTATATTGGGTATTAAGGTCTATAGAGATAGACCAAATAGGATGTTGGGACTCTTACAAAAGATGTACATAGAGGAGGTGCTAAAAAGGTTTAGCATGAAAAACTCTAAAAGAGATTTAGTATCTTTTAGACATGGCATTCATCTCTCCAAGAAGATGTGCCCTAGCACACTTGAGGAGATTGAACACATGAGCAAGATCCATTATGCTTTGGCAATAGAAAGTCTCATGTATGCCATGCTATATACACGACCTGATATAGCCTATGCTGTGAGTGTCACAAGCAGATATCAGTCGAATCCAAGTGAAGAGCACTGGACTTCTGTGAAATATATCCTTAAGTACTTGAGAAGGACTGAGGATATATTTTTAGTCTTTGAGAATGGAGAACTCCAGGTTTAGAAATTTACAGACTTAGACTTTATGTCTGATATAGATGATCGAAAGTCAACATCTGGAAGTTTGTTCATTTGCAATGGTGGTGCAGTTAGTTGGAAGAGTTCCAAGCAGACGATGATTGCTGATTCCACCATGGAGGTAGAGTATATTGCTGTATCAGAAGCTGCGAAGGAGACATTTTGGTAAAGAAGTTTGCCACAGTGCTTGGAGTGATGTCATTGGATGCCATCCCTCTTTACTGTGATAATAATGGCGCCATAGCCCTAGCTAAGGAGTCAAGGTCTCACCAAAAGTTCAAGCATATCGAGCGGCGATTCCATCTGATCCATGATTACCTAGAAAAAGATTATGTCGAGGTTAAGAGAGTCGACTCCATAGACAATGTGGCAGACCCACTGACAAAGCCATTAGGCCAACAGAAGATCGAAGCCCACCTTGAGAAGATGGGACTTAGATATGGAGCCAATTGGCATTAGGTCAAGTGGGAGTTTGTTAGATGTGTGCCCTAGATGCTAGATTGGCTGACACATTCTTGTACAAATATAAGGATAAATTTATAATTTTGACTATAAATAAATAAAAGGGTTATTCTATTATCACATTGTGTATATTATGTTTGTGATACATCCTTTGAGTTAGTAGGAATGTTAATTCATATTTTCAAGAGTTGAAAATTTAAGGAATGAATTTACATAACTAACTCATAAACAGCTCCTGACCATAGGATCATCACGAGGATGGTGATCGATCCAGAAGGTTGGTGTACGATCGCTTTCTTAGGGTAGATGTGTCTTGAGTCTACGGTGTGGAGATACTAGAGCGAGAGTACAGATATTCATTGAGAATGAGAGTACTGAGCGTGACCACCTCGAGCAGTCATAAGGAAGTCTACCTTCTCGTCGATGACTAGCTCGATGCTGCAACTATGTGTCTTATTCTTTGATCTGAGGTACATCGATAGTTTACTTTGAGTGTGTTATAGTTTGACTACACCATAACTCGATCTCCTAGCCATTCAGAACCTTGAAGAGTATGTTGGCTGTAGCATATTCATTGTAGGGACCAGATCGTACCAAGATGGGATCTATCAACTTCGGTAGATAAGAGTAGTCCTATGATGATCGAAAGATCGAGTCCTTAAGCCCATGGCCATGGTAGAGTGAAATAATGAAAAAAGTTTTTCATTAGGGTTTCACATCGGGCTCGGATCAATCGATTGATTCATATGACTGATGTTGGGTTTGACGAGTTCACCTTAACCTAAATTCAGTCGGGACTCATGATAGAGGAACTCAATCACACAGGTAGCTGCACTGAGAGGTTCGTCTTCATTTCTGATGAGTTGCCACCATATACTGCTAGGTATCACTGGTGGATTTTTAGAGCAATTAGAATGATCTTGATGATCGATCATTCTAATTGTCTGAATCAGAAGAGCTTTGGTCCATCAAAAGGAGTTTTGATGATGTCGATGATAAGATCACGACATGTCTCATTATCATACGCAAATAAACCTAACTGGATCACACAAATAAGAGTTAGGATCTGGATGACATCAATTGAGCTAGCCCAGTTCGATTGATTTGGATTAGATCCAATTAAGTTCAAGAAAATCGTGCTAGCATACGATTGAGCCTAACTTTCTCCTCGTGTAATCTTTTCTATCTCGATTGAGCCAAATGTGATTTGACTCATCCAAAGAACCTTGAGAAGATTTCTCTCAGTCCGACTGGAGCCAGTCTAGCTCAGAAAGGATGTATCTTAATTCATGAGATGAATTTAAGACAACACCTGCTAATTCCTGTCACCTATCATTTCCATTTTAGGACATTGGTCAAATGTTGACCCATGGACCTTGGACTGAAGGTCACTTGACAAGAGGTCATTGGAGAGTTTTTGTGGAGTGTCCACCTGCTAAATTAGCCCTCAAAGTAGGTGCCATATTCAGATTGGGTGTGCGCCCCAAGTGGATAAGGATAGAGTCCCATGAGATGAGGACTCTGATCCCTTGATCAACTTGGACTGTGGGTGCAAATCTCACTGTGCTTATCCAGTGTTGGTGCCAACAATAGGAGAGATTGTGGGGATTTTTATTTGATATGATCAGATGATATCACTCCATCAATCAAAATTTTTTCAGAATTAATTGGAATTTTTTGATTGGTCGAATGATGTGGCACTGCATGGCGCAGCAGGGTCTATTTAAACCTTGTCTATGCCTAGGGTTTAGAGACTCTATGCAATAACCAACAAAAGCCTGAATCCTTTCCACTTTTCCAAACCTCCTCTGCTCCTTTCCCTCCCCTCTTCACATCCAAGAGGTTGGGCATCCATCTGGTGCTTGTCCAAGGCGTGGTGGCTTCCGGATTAGAAGGCTGCAGAGATTTATCGAGAAGCTGCTGCTCCAGCATCAGAAGATCTTTTGAAGATCTTCCAGATCAGATCCAGATCTAATTTTTGAAGCAAAAATTTATGAGGAGAAGATGATCCAGATCCTACTCAAGTGGATATCGGTAGAAGCCAGGCGATTGCATGGCTATTTTAGAACTTCAGGCATTGCTGCAATCATCTACAGGGTAATCTAGTTACCCTAGAGGTATTTCTCTATTCCTCATGTTTTAGATTTAATTTTAGATTTAATATCAGATAATAAAAATTAGATCTAATAGATCTTAGATCTAAAATATCATAAGATAATTTTTTTTAAAATATTCTACCTCAGATCTCATTAGATCTGGAAGATCCTACAAGAAAAAAGTCAGTTTTTCCTTCAGAAATTTCTTGAATCGTGCTCGCATGATTGCTGAGCTGACCTAGTTTTGAACTAAGTCGACCCAGTCTCTATGTGTAGCTGGCTCAATAT
This sequence comes from Elaeis guineensis, assembly GCF_000442705.2. Classification (NCBI taxonomy): domain Eukaryota; kingdom Viridiplantae; phylum Streptophyta; class Magnoliopsida; order Arecales; family Arecaceae; genus Elaeis; species Elaeis guineensis. The sequence goes on from NC_026001.2 coordinate 57,144,942, forward strand.
TGATTGAGTCGACCTAATTTTAGAATAAAAAATTTTTACATAATATTTATTATAAATTATTTACAAAATAAAAGGTTGAAATTGTTTCAAACCATAACCTAAATCTATATTGATGCTGAACTTAATTGAGAATTAAGTATAGAATCGATTAGATCTAGAATTATGAATTAAAGATCTAATGTCATTCGCATAAAATATGAGGGTATGAGTTAGCTCAAATCAGATCCTTTTAATTGGGTTAGACCTAAGGTTAGAATCAAAGAGTTAATGGACTAAGTAGATAAATTGATTAAATCTAACCAAATGATTAATTAGATTAATTAGAATTTTTCTCGAACCAATACAATAGTTGTAGATGGTCAAGTCTATATCTTTGATTAGACCAAATAGGTCTTGATTGTGGCTCAGTGGTTGAATCCGAATCATTAGGTTGGTCAAATTAAATTAATTAATTAATTGATATCTAAGGTAAGTTTGGCATTTTGATCGATGGTTTTTAATTGAAAGCAGCTTACTTGATCATTTCGATGGTGTCTAAGGCAAGCTTAGTAGATCCTTCCATCTATCTTACTTACCTGACCAATTTGGTGAATTATATCTTGATTAGATCGCAAAGTAATTCGAGTTGATTCATACCATTAAAGTTGATCAGTGTGACTGATTTAGGTATCATTTCAACTAGTATGACCTTGATCCAATTCAATGACTTAGTGAAGTCAGTGGAAGGATTATGGTTTACTGGTTGAACTCTTCTCATCTCTTTTCTAAACTGATTCTTAAATCTTCTAAATTATTAAGTCCATTAAATGAGCTAGTTATGGAGATAACTAGATCATAGACTTCCATTAAGGTGAATGATAATGGGTCCATTATTTCTGATTAACATTGTAGGCTCCATTCGTCTGGTATTCTCTCTGAATGATGAAATTATCATTCATCATATGATGACTCTATTGTACTATCTGATGATGGTTGGATTGATCGAGCCATCTTCAAACCTGATCATTCATTAGTTAGAAATACTAAGTAGGTTCATGTTAATGGTTTGACCTAATCAAAATTTTTAGTGGAGGTCCATCGCCTACTGAAATAAAATCTAGGATAAAATTAATTACTAAAAATTATTTGAAGAAATAATTGATTAAGAATCTACCCATAGATGCATATGGGTTGATCGAGCCATCCTCAAGCTTGTATGCAGTCTGTGTAGATTCTAGTACCCACTAAGAAATTAAGATAATTCTTCAAATTAGAGGTAGAGGCTATCAATTCATATAAAATAGTGAGAGAACCTTTATACTAAAGTCAAGTCTTTAGGCTCAATCAATTCATAAACATAGAGGTCTTGTATTTTCTTTTTATTTATGGCTAGATGTACGTTGCTCTATTCACTATTTGACAGTGATTAATTTATAGGACCCAACTTCGATAATTGGTATCAAAAGTTACAAATAGTTTCAGAGTACGAATGGATCCTAAATATGATTATGGATCCAGCACATGAAGTTTTCACATCCAACACATATGATGCGATCAAAAATACTTATCAAAAGTGGCAACATGATCAAATCACCATGTGGTATTTTTGAGACCAGCAAAGATCATGAATTTAGTTGTAAATTGATGATGCTCAATGGAAGAAAATTCTTCAAATGTCGAAGGAGTTCTTCCATACCTCTGAAGATATGTCTTCAATGTGGTAATAATTCTTTGAGAAAGAAGAAAAAAAGAAAGGTGCAAAGAGTCATGCTTGGCTAATAAGTCCGAACTGATAAAAGAGTTTAAGGTTAACCTGGTCTGACAGAGTCTCTTGATTCGAACCGGTTAAGAAAGAGAAATCAGCAAAGAGTTGCTGAATAAGGTATTTATATGATAACACCTTATGATTTCTCTATCTGTGACACTGCTACCTAGGTATTGGATATCAGAAGTCTATTCCAATTATTGAAATGACTTCAGATTAGTAGAAAGATTGAAAACAGCAAGAGATTTCTAAACGTTGGAGTTGGAAGTCATATTCCAATCTTGGTTTTAGAAATCATCGAGCTTATTTTCAATTCCAACAATATCATTTTAGTGATTGTCACTATTATCTAATGATTTTATGATTTTATTATGAATGATGTCAAAATTATATGGACAATAAAGAAATAATATTTATGAATAGTCATAGCCTGTTAGTGTATTGTACACAATCAAACAAACTCCCTTAAGTAGATAATATCATGAAAGTCTACCTTTGGCAATTTAGGCTCGATCATATAAATAAGAATAGGATCAATAGGAGATTATTTTTGAGGTCAATGATTGTGAATCATTATCAACCTGTCAATCCTATCTCCTTAGTAAGATGACTAAGTCACCTTTTGCTGAAAAAGATGAACGAGCCAATGATATTTTGAATCTGATACATACTGATGCATTGAATCTATGAACATGTTTGCCATAAATTTAAATTATTTAAAATATTCAAATAATTCTATAATAAGGTAGAAAAATGAATTGGAAGAGCATTGAAGTCCTTTGGTTAGACCAAAAAGGAGAATGCCCTTCCAGTGAGTTTTTTGAAGGAACCAGATCTAGGGTTTCAGGGTTAGATCTTGAAACTTTTTCAAGATCAGGCAGCGAAAGACTAAAATAAATTAATTTTTTTTTTAAATTAGAAAATTCTTAGATCTAAGATTCTATTACATGATTATTACATAGTATTAAATCAAAAATTAAAAAATATAGAGCATGAACTATATGTTGATCATATTAACATGTTTTTATACTACATCTAATGTATGTATTAAATAATAGATCAGATCTATTACCTTGCAAGTTAGATGTTCTAACCTTGTTGATCTGGGCTTGAGGATGATGTTGCAAACCGCACATGCATCCGATCTCTAGGAGTCATCCACACGAGTCCACGAATCTCGACCAGAAGTCCTGCTTCAGAAAATCAGCACAGTATGCTAGTACTGCGCTGATCCTTCTTCGATGGTTAATCAGGTGCCTCTTTCTTCTTGATTTGGACTCTTCCAAAGATGAAAAGTAGGAGGAGGAGTCTTGTTAGATGTGTTCCCTAGATGCCAGATCGACTGACATATTCCTGTACAGATCTAAGGGCAAATTTGTAATTTTGACTATAAATGAATAAAAAGATTATTTTTCTATCACATTGTGTACATTGTGTCTGTGATACATCCTTTGACTTAGTGGGAATATAAATTTATATTTTCAAAAGTTGAAAATTTAAGGCATGAATTTACATAACTAACTCATAAACAGCTCATGACCATAGGATCATCATGAGGATGGTGATCGATCTGGAAGGTTGGTGTACGATCGCTTTCTTAGGGTAGATATATCTTGAGTCTACAGTGTGGAGATATTAGAGTGAGAGTACAGATATTCATTGAGAATGAGAGTACTAAGCGTGACCACTTCGAGCAGTCATAAGGAAGTCTACCTTCTCATCGATGACTAGCTCGATGCTGCAGTTGTGTGTCTAGTTCTTTGACTTGAGATGCATCGATAGTTCACCTTGAGTGTGTTATAGTATGACTACACCATAACTCGATCTCCTAGCCATTCAGAATCCTGAGGTGTATGTTGGCTGTAGCATATTCATTGTAGGAATTAGGTCGCACCAAGATGGGATCTATCAACCTCGGTAGATGAGAGGAGTAGTTCTATGATAATTGAAAGATCGAGTCCTTAAGTTCATGGCCATGGCAGAGTGAAATAATAAAAAAGAGTTTTTCATTAAGATTTCACATCGATCTCGAATCGATCGATTAACTTATATGACTGATGTTGGGTTTGACGAGTTCACCTTAACCCTAATTTAGTCGGGACTCATGATAGAGGAACTCAATCACACAGGTAACTGCAATGAGAGGTTTATTTTCAGTTCTGATAGGTTACCACCACATACTACTAGATGTCATTGGTGGATTTTGAGAGCAATTAGAATGATATTGATGATCGATCATTCTAATTGTCTGAATTAGAAGAGTTCTGGTCCATCGAAAGGAGTTTCGATGATGTCGATGATGAGATCACGACATGTCTCATTATCATACAGAATTGAACCTAACTAGGTCACACAAATAAGGGTAAGAATCTGTATGTCATCAATTGGGCTAACTCAATTGATTTGGATTAGATCCAATTAGGTTCAAGGAAATTATGCTAGCACACGATTGAGCCTAACTTTCTCCTCGTGTAATCTTTTCTGTCTCTACTGAGCCAAATATGATTTGACTCATTCAAAAAATCTTGAGAAGATTTTTCTCAGTCTAAATGAAGCTTGTTCAGCTCAGAAAAGGCTTGTCTTAATTTATGAGATGAATTTAAGATAACACCTGCTAATTCTAGCACCTGCCAATTTCATTTTAGGAATCTGTCAAAAGTTGACATATGGGTCTTAAACTGAAGAGGGTTCATTGGAAGATTTTTGTCGAGTGTCCAGTGCCAAAATCTAATTGAATTGGTTCCATAATTAGATTATGGCATGAGCCCAATTGGATTAAAGTGGGCACCCCAAATGGATAAGAACCAAAGAGTCCTGATAAACATGGACTCTTTGGCGCCACCTTGATTGAGCTTATCCAATGTTGGTGCCAACTTAGGAGAGAGGGTGTGGTTTTTATCTGATGTGATCAGATGATATCACTCCATCAATCAAAATTTTTCCAAAATTTATTAAAATTTTATGATTGGTTGAATGATGTGGCACTACGCAGCATACAGGGTCTATATAAACCCTGTTGCACCTAGGGTTTCGAAGAAAAAATTGTTTTATACACAAAACCCAATAGCTGCCACCCCCTCCCCTCTTTTCCATGTACTCCCTGCTCTCCTTCCTCCCCTCTTCACATCCAAAGAGTTGGACATCCATCTGGCAAAGATCCAAGGCGTGGTGACGTCTGAAATAAAAGGCTGCAGGACATCTTCGACAGGCTGCTGCTCCAACTTTAGAATTAGTTCTGAAGCACTTTCAAATCAGATAAAGATCTAATTTTTGGAGCATAGATTTGTGAAGAGAAGACATTTTAGATCCTACCTGAGTGGATATCGTTAGAGGATAGGCACTTGCGTGGCTACATCAGAACCTCGGGCTGTGCAGAGATCATCTACAAGGTAATCAGATTACCCTTGAGGTACTTCTTCTTTCATCATAGATTTAGATTTAATTTTAGATTTTAAATATTAGATAATAAAATTAGATCTATAGAATTAGATCTAAAATATACATGATAAAATTTTTAAAATTATTCCACCTCAGATTTGATGAAATCTGGAAGATCCTACGAGGAAAAATGATTTTCCTCTTACAAGTGGTATCAGAGCCAGGTTGTTGGCTCTATTTAAGATCTATTTTAAATCTAATTTTAATTTTAATTTATCTAATATTAAAAAATTTTAGATGTCACATCAGATATAATAGGATCTGAAATTAAAATATTTAAAATTAAATCTAAGAAGATCTAACATGCATAAGATGCATGACTAGACTAGGATTAGTTGAATCCATGAATGGTCTTAAGTTTTATATTTTAATGAGATTAAAATATGAATTAAATTTAATTTATTTTTATTTTTTTAATGTTATAAGTGTTATAATTAGATCAAAAAATAGAAAATAAAATTTTAATTTTTTCATAAAATTGATCTGTAGCATGCCTAGACTAGTTGTAGAATTTTCTAGTAACTTATCTAGAATAGATTTAATTTTGAATAGTTCAATTTAAATCTTATTTTTTAGATATTATATGTGATATATCAGATCTAAAAGAATGTTAATTAGATTGATTTTTGATACATGAGATGTATGCAAAGCATGTATTAGTTAGATCTTAAATTGTATATGTGATATGTTAATTTAGATCTAACTAGTTTTGTAGTTAAATTTATATTTCTGATTAAGGTATTCCTCATGGCCGTCCGATCATAAGAATAAAGTAGAATTTTAAGACCCTCTCTTCCATTCAATGGGGTGTTCATATGACGTGTAGGGGTGCCGCGCATTCATCCTTAATCAGAAATCAAAACTTACTTTTCTGCAAAATCTTAGATCCTGAAATCTTAGAATTTATTTTACATGCTTTGTTTATGAACCCAAACTTAATTAATGAATTAAGCTTATGAAATTAAGTTAGGTCTAAAATTGAGAATTTCAGATCTAAGATATTTTCATAAAATTGGGTTCGAATTTGGATAGCTCAATTAGGTCTAGTGGTTGATCAAACCGAATCAAGAGTTGGTTAGGTGGGATCATGAAAGCTAATAATTGACCAGCCTAATAGGATTAAGTCTGGGTCAAGGTCAAATCACATTTAGATGTGACTCGATCAAGTTAAGACCTAATTTGGCTTAGTGTTAGAGCCTGGATTGTAGGCTAACTCAATTAGTTCTAGTTCGACAAATTGGTGTCTAAGGTAAGTTGGACAGATGCAATCGACTGATTTTTAATTGGAGCTACTCGCCTCGAATGCGTTCTTGTCGAGTTAATGGCATATCCCTCCCACCGGTCTCACTTACCTGACCATATGTGTCGACTCAGTTCTGATTTAGGTGGCTAACAATTCGAGCTAGCCCATGCCACTAGATTAGTCATAATTATTATGACTATGTCAAGTCAAGTTTAATGAGACCTAAATAAATCTCTCTAAGAAAATATTAAGTCTAGATCTTCAACCATTGTGGATGTGCGGGCCCTTCCCGGGGTTGATTGTTCTCGACTGGTACAGTGGCTCAGTTGCATCGGAAAGACGCAACCATGTCCATTAGGCATTGGATGCTACGGATTAGAGGATGGGTTGGGCTCAATATTTTGGATATGGTGAGGGACCCAATTAGGAATCTAGTTTGTGCAAATGGTGGGTTTGACTTAACTAAGGATTGGAGCAATATCTCGGACATGGTGAGCTTCATGAATTAGAGATCAAGTTTTGGGTGCACCATGATTAGAGAATCATTGGACAAGAGTTGTCCACTGTTCGGTTGACCCATCACCAATAACTATTAGGTGAGGTGGTGGGCCAGTCAGTGAGATCGCACCACCCACTAAAAATCACTGATCATAGAGATTTTCACATCTCTACCAAGAGAGTGTAGGGATCTGAAAAAATAGTGGGAGCCTAATTTGTTTAAAAATAAGAATCCTAAACAAATTGGTTGAGTCTGATTACAAAATCTAGCTAAAAACTTTTGACTCTCTACAGGAAACATGTTTGCCTCAAATCCCCTGACCAAAATTCTAGACACCCATAGACTGACTAGACCCAATTTCAAGGATTGATTAAGGAACTATAGAATTGTTCTGAGTTTTGAAAAATTGACTCATGTCTTGGACCAGGACCCACCTGCTATACCAGCATGCCCGACTGCTGAATAGAGGGCGTCTCTGGAAAAGTGGACAGATGATGATAACAAAGCAAGGTACTACATGTTGGGTGCAATGTCTGATGACTTGCAGCGCCAACATGAGAATATTTTGACTACCCGCCAAATGTTGGCTCACCTACAAGAGTTGTTTGGTGAACAGAGTCATGCGGCCAAGTATCAAGTCTGTCAAAGATTTTTTAAGGCCAAGATGCATGATGGGCAGTCAGTCCAAGATCATTGTTTGACAATGATCAAGAATCTTGAGGAGCTTGAGAAGCTCGGTATCATCTTAGATAAGGATTTTTAGATTGATGTGATCCTTCAATCTTTGTTCAATGCATATGATCAGTTCATCATGAACTTCCATATGCATAAGATGCAGTGTACCATGGCCGAGTTAATGAACATGCTGGTTACGGCTGAGCTTTCTATGAAGGGTTCAAAAGGCTTAGTTCTTATTGTGGAGCAGACTTCTTCCAAGAGAAAGTCTTTTAGAAAGAAAAAAAAGTCTGCGAAGAAGCTGAAGATGGATGGCAAGAAGAAGAAGACAGAACTGAAAAAGAAGGCTGCTAATAAGGGAAAATATTTTCACTGCCAATCAGACAGCCATTGGAAGCAAAACTGTCCTCAGTACCTGGCCATCCTAAAGAACAAGAAGGATGGTCCTTCTGGAGGTATGCTCATTTTAGAGTCTAATCTTACGATTTCTTCTGCATCCAGTTGGATGCTTGACTCTGATTCTAGTGCTCATTTGTGCACTTCTATGTAGGGTCTTGAGGAGAGCAGGAGGCTGAGGGATGGAGAGATAATCCTATGCATCGAAAATGGAGCAAGAGTTGCTGTTGTGGCCGTGGGAACCTACCCTCTGTGATTACCGTTAGGATTAGATTTAGTTTTAAGAGACTGTTATTATGTGCCTGCAGCAAGCAAGAATTTAATTTTTGTTTCATGTTTAGCACAAGAAGACTATGTGATTAGCTTCCATAAGGACTATTGTAATATTTTTTATGAAAATAATAAAGTTACACATGATTTTCTTATTAACAGTCTCTATCAGCTATATATTGATGTATCTGTATTTAATATTGAGCAAAATATGAATGCCATAGGAATTAAAAGGCCTAGAGATAGTCTAAATGATAAGTATCTGTGGCACCTAAGGCTAGGTCATATAGCGGAAGACAGGGTTAACAAATTGGAGAAATCTGAGCTATTGATCCGTTGACTTTCGAGTCATATCCAGTTTGTGAATCATGCCTTCAAAGCAAAATGACCAAGCTTCCTTTTGTGGGACATGGAGAAAGGGCCATAGACCTACTTGCCCTAATACATACGGATGTGTGCGGCCGATTTGATATGCCGGTTAGAGGCAACTACATCTACTTCATTACCTTTACCGATGATATGTCTAGGTACGGGTATGTGTTTTTAATGAAACACAAGTCTGAAGCTTTTGAAAGGTTCAAAGAATTCATACATGAGGTAGAAAAACAAATAGGAAAGCCCATTAAGGTTCTTTGATCAGATCGAGGAGGTGAATACCTTAGTCAGGAGTTCCTAGAGTATCTTAAGGACAATGGCATAGTCTCTGAATGGACTTCACCTAGAACACCTCAACTCAACAGGATTTCAGAATGGAGAAATCAGACCCTATTAGATATGATCCGTTCCATGATGAGCTTCACGGACCTCCCCAAATTTCTTTGGGGATATTGTCGCATGACAGCAATTTATGTATTGAATATGGTTCCCTCTAAAACCGTTCCTACCACACCACATGAGATATGGCATGGTAAGAAGCCAAGTCTGAATTATCTAGAATTTGGAGTTGTCTGGCTCATGTCAAGAGACAGCAGATGGACAAGTAAGAGTTCAGGTCTTTTAGAGCTCGATTCATAGGATATCCTAAAGAGTCATTAGGACACTATTTCTATATTTCGGAAGACCACAATGTGATTGTGAGTTGAAATACTATTTTTTTAAAAAAATAGTTTATTCAAGGTGATGGCATCGGAAGAATAGTTAAGCTCAAGGAGAATTTCTCCCAAGAGCAACGAGCTCAAGAACCTGAGGAACCTAATCAATTAGAACCTATCCCAACACAACCTCTTCCACCTCGTAGAATGATTAGGGTTTTCCATCCTCCTGAAAGGTACCATACAAGAGGAAGTAGAAGAAATATTCCTCACGAGAAATGGGGCTCATGGTGATGACCCCAAGACCTATGATGAGGTGATATTAGATATCGACTCCGAAAAATGGTTAGGGCAATGTGATCAGAAATTGACTCGATGCACTCAAACTAAGTCTGGACCTTGGTAGATCCACCTGAAGATATTGTACCTATTGGATGTAAATGGATATTCAAGAGAAAGATAGGTGCAGATGGGAATATGGAGACATTCAAGGCTAGGCTCGTAGCAAAAGATTATAGTCAGCGCGAAGGCATTGACTATCAGGATACCTTCTCGTCTGTAGCCATGCTAAAATCCATCCGACATTGTTTGCTGTTGCAGCCTATTTTGATTATGAAATATGACAGATGGACGTGAAAATGGTGTTCTTAAATGGACATCTTGAGGAAGATATCTATATGGAATAGCTGCTTGGTTTCACATCCAGTGATGATGATCACAAGATCTGCAAGCTGCAAAGGTCTATTTATGGACTTAAGCAAGTATCTCGGAGTTGGAATACTCGTTTCAATGATGTCACCAAAATATTTGTTTCATCAAGAATGAGGAGGAACCATGTGTGTTCAAAAAGGTCAGTGGGAGTGCAGTTGTCTTCCTTGTATTATACGTAGATAACATCCTCTTGATTGGGAATGACATTCCCATGTTAACCTTAGTCAAAGTATGATTGTCTAAGGAGTCTCTATGAAAGATCTAGGAGAGGCATCCTTTATACTGGATATTAAGGTCTATAGAGATAGACCAAATAGGATGCTCGGACTTTCACAGAAGATGTACATAGAGGAGGTGCTAAAAAGGTTTAGCATGGAAAACTCAAAAAAATGTTTATTACCTTTTAGACAAGGCATTCATCTCTCCAAGGAGATGTGCCCTAGCACACCTGAGGAGATTGAACGCATGAGCAAGATCCCTTATGCTTCGGCAATAGGGAGCCTCATGTATGTCATGCTATGTACACGACCTGATATAGCCCATGCTGTGAGTGTCACAAGCAGATATCAATCGAATCCAGACGAAGAGCACTGGACTTCTGTGAAATGTATCCTTAAGTACTTGAGAAGGACTAAGGATATGTTTCTAGTCTTTGAGAATGGAGAACTCCAGATTCAGGGATATACAGACTCAAACTTTATGTCTAATATAGATGATCGAAAGTCGACATCTGAGAGTCTGTTCATTTGCAATGGTGGTGCAGTTAGCTGGAAGAGTTCCAAGCAGACGGTGATTGCTGATTCCACCATGGAGGCAGAGTATATTGCTGCATCGTAAGCTGCAAAGGAGGCATTCTGGTACAAGAAGTTTGCCACAGAGCTTGGAGTGATGTCATCGGATGCCATACCTCTTTACTATGATAATAATGGTACCATAGCCCTAGCTATGGAGCTAAGGTCTCACTAGAAGTCCAAGCACATCGAGTGGCGATTTCATTTGATCTGTGATTACCTCGAAAAGGATTATGTCGAGGTCAAGAGAGTCAACTCCACAGATAATGTGGCAGACCCGCTGACTAAGCCATTGGGCCAACAGAAGATTGAAGCCCACCTTGAGAAGATGGGACTTAGATATGTAGCCAATTGGCATTAGGTCAAGTGGGAGTTTGTTAGATGTATGCCCTAGATGCCAGATCGGCTGACACATTCCTATACAGATCTAAGGGCAAATTTATAATTTTGACTATAAATGAATAAAAGAGTTATTCTTCTATCATATTGTGTACATTGTGTCTGTGATACATCCTTTGAGTTAGTGAAAATGTAAATTCATATTTTCAAGAGTTGAAAATTTAAAGCATGAATTTACATAACTAACTCATAAACAGCTCCTAACCATAGGATCATCATGAGGATGGTGATCGATCCGAAAGGTTGGTGTACGATCGCTTTCTTAGGGTAGATGTGTCTTGAGTCTACGGTGTGGAGACACTGGAGTGAGAGTACGGGTATTCATTGAGAATGAGAGTACTGAGCGTGACCACTTCGAGCAGTCATAAGGAAGTCTACCTTCTCATCGATGACTAGCTCGATGCTGCAGTTGTGTGTCTAGTTCTTTGACCTGAGGTGCATCGATAGTTCACCTTGAGTGTGTTATAGTTTGACTACACCATAAATCAGTCTCTTAGCCATTCAGAACCCTGAGGTGTATGTTGGCTGTAGCATATTCATTGTAGGAACTAGGTCGCACCAAGATGGATCTATCAACCTCGGTAGATGAGAGGAGTAGTCCTACGATAATTGAAAGATCGAGTCCTTAAGCCCATGGCCATGGCAGAGTGAAATAATAGAAATGAGTTTTCCATTAAGGTTTCACATCGATCTCGGATCGATCGATTAACTCATATGACTGATGTTGGGTTTGATGAGTTCACCTTAACCCAAATTCAGTCGGGACTTATAATAGATGAACTCAATCACACAGATAACTGCATCGAGAGGTTCATCTTTAGTTCTGATGGGCTGCCACCACATACTGCTAGGTATCACTGGTGGATTTTGAGAGCAATTAGAATGATATTGATGATCAATCATTCTAATTGTCTGAATCAGAAGAGTTCTGGTCCATCGAAAGGAGTTTTGATGATGTCAATGATGAGATCATGACATATCTCATTACCATATGAAATTGAACTTAACTAGGTCACACAAATAAGGGCTAGGATCTGGATGTCATCAATTGGGCTATCTCAATTAATTTGGATTAGATCCAATTAGGTTCAAGGAAATCATGCTAGCACACGATTGAGCCTAACTTTCTCCTCGTGTAATCTTTTCTCTCTCTACTGAGCCAAATATGATTTGACTCATCCAGAGAACCTTGGAAAGTTTTCTCTCAATCTAAATAAAGCTTGTCCAGCTCAGAAAAGGTTTGTCTTAATTTATGAGATGAATTTAAGACAACACCTGCTAATTCCTAGCACCTGCCAATTTATTTTAGGACATCTATCAAAAGTTGACATATGGGTCTTAAACTGAAGAGGGTTCATTGGATGATTTTTGTCGAGTGTCCACATGCCAAAATCCAATTGAATTAGGTGCCATAATCAGATTATGGCATGAGCCCAATTGGATTAAAGTGGGTGCCCCAAATGGATAAGAACCAAAGAGTCCTAATAAACATGGACTCTTTGGCGCCACCTTGATTGAGCTTATCCAATGTTGGCACCAACTTAGGAGAGAGGGTGGGGTTCTTATCTGATGTGATCAGATGACATCACTCCATTAATCAAAATTTTTTTAGAATTTATTGGAATTCTTTGATTGGTTGAATGATGTGGCACTGCACAGCATATAGGGTCTATATAAACCCTGCTATGCCTAGGATTTCGGGGAAGAAATTATTTTATGCACAAAACCCAATAGTTGCCACCCCCTCCCCTCTTCTCTATATCCTCCCTGCTCTCCTTCCTCCCCTCTTCATGTCCAAAGAGTTGGACATCTATCTGGCAAAGATCCAAGGCGTGGTGATGCCTGGAATAGAAGGCTGCAGGACATCTTCAACAGGCTGCTGCTCCAACTTCAAAAGGAGTTCTAAAGCACTTTCAAATCAGATAAAGATCTTATTTTTGGAGCATAGATTTATGAGGAGAAGGCATTCTAGATCCTATCTGAGTGGATACCAGTAGAGGCCAGGGACTTACGTGGCTACATCAGAACCTCGGGTTGTGCAGAGATCATCTACAGGGTAATCAGATTACCCTTGAGGTACTTCTTCTTTTATCATAGATTTAGATTTAATTTTAAATTTTAAATATCAGATAATAAAATTAGATCTAAAAAATTAGATCTGAAATATGTAGGATAAAATTTTTAAAATTATTTCGCCCCAGTTTTGATGAAATCTGGAAGATCCTACGAGGAAAAGCGATTTTTCTCCTTCAAGTTTTAAATCTGAGATGCTCTAAAAAAACTCAAGATGGAGGAAGGGAAGAGATAAAACTAACAACCCTAAAAGAAAACCCTCTTCTTCTTCTTTTTACTCTCTCCTAGATATCCTATCTTGTGTCTATTATATCTCCAAGACCCAAAGGTCTTTCTCTCTGATTTTTGGATGCCCTAAAGATCTCTCAAATCTCTATGTTTTTTGAAAATTTCATGAAGAAACTCATTTTATAGAGAGAGATATGATAGTGTTCTTGTCTAGGTCAAATACCTAGTCAAGACTTATCCAAACATAGCAAGATAAGGGGCGCCCAACTCTTGGGTGCCTCCTCCTTATTTTCGTGCATGGACCACCAGAAAAGGATGCACAATATGTGCCTAAAAGATTCAAAAATTCCAAAAAAATTTTGGATAAATTCGGTGCAAAAAGGAAAGAATTTTGGATTTCTAAAACTCTATCTCATAGAATTTGAAATCCAAATTTATTCCTACTTTGATTTGATCCACAACCACTTTCCATGTATGAAAGAAGAGAGAAAACCTTTTGGACATAGGAAAGACCTGAGAGAGGGCTTTTGTCACACAAAATAAGAGGGGATTGGTGTGGAATAAGAGAGAGGGCATCGGGGGGCTTATGTGGCGCAAGGTGGAATCCTAGTCTTACTAGGATTCTATCTTATGACTTATTTTAATTTGGTTTCTCAAACCAAAATTAGATCAACCTAATTAAAATAGATCTTAACCCAATTAAAAATCTAATTTAATTAAATTAAATTAGATTTAAATTAGATTTAATTTTCTAATCAAATTAGAAATTAGGTTGACCCAAGTCCTAATTAAACTAGGACTAATTTTTTTCTTTGCACTTAGCTTATCCAATAAACCAATTGGACTTGATTCAATCAAGTCCAAATCAAATCTAATTAAATCATATTCAATTAAACTTAATCTCAACCCATTGGCTTAATCAAATTAAGCCAATTAGCAATCAAATTGCTAATCGATCCTCCTGCAACACTTGCACTAGGTTAAATGTTAATCGTATTGATCATTTAACCCTAGAATGATTCTTAATCATTGATCAACTATCCGATCGATCTTGAACTCTAATGTGTGTGACCTCATTGGTCCGAACCTAAGCTGATAGCATAGAATAAATTTTTGTACCAATCAAAGTGACCATCTAGCAATGGTACTCGACGATCGGATAGGTCGAATATGTAGAACAATATCCTTAGAACCCAGTGGATATAGTTTCCATATAATTCATCTCCTTGACCAAAATGATCATAGGACACCTCAAAGTTTAACTGTCAACTCTGATCAGGTTGTCCACATCGTATTTCAAAATATCAAATCCATCTGATGGATTACCCTGGCCAAGTTTTGCTAAATTGAAATACAGTGATCATTTTTCTCTAACTCTTGGAGTGGTCAATCCCATCTCGGTAATACTCTAACATCGTAAGTACTTGACTATGCCCAGAAACCTTCCATCACTGAATTAAAAATTCAGTTAGTCCAGTATCAAAGCACAGTGAGTTGCTTGCAAGTCACTGAGGTGATCTCAGGTCCAAAAGATACTTATACCTATATCCCATCAGAGATATTCTCGACAGCAGAATGCTCTGGAGTTGGTCACGTTCAATGATGATGTACCCTTACATCTCACATGTATGCCATACCAGTGTCTCCACACTCCTTGGTTAAGAGGATAACCAACCCATATGGCCTATAGTGACCTATGCTCGATAGAAGCTATCATCCTTATTAACAGCCTATCATTTGGTCGTAAATAGTTCTACGGACTAATCGATAAATCCTCTTTTATCGAATCTAGATAGTCCTAAGGACTTCATCATAACAATGGAGTTCATTAGAAGATGAAAGCTTATGATGAAAATGCCAAATATATTTTATTTATTAATGTTGGTGCAGAATTTTGCCGACGTTGGAGAAGCTAGAGTCGAGAGGATCGCGGCCACCGCTGGGACCTGCAAGGAAAGTCTAAACCGGAGTTGGGGGTGCTCTGGCAAAATCCTCCGATGCTCAAGTTAGTACTCTGCTTCAATAGAAGTGGAGCACTCAAATGGAATTTTAGCAGAGTTTCGAGATAGAGTTTAGAGCTTAGAGAAGAATGTATCGGAGGGTCTTTTTTATAGACAGAAGAGCATAACTGATTGACAGTGATGTTCGTAACTGCCTGGTAGTGGGCCATTCGGGGCCACACAAAGTTTGTTACAGAGAGTAGTGGTGTCAGTGGGCCGTTTGGGGCCACGTGGAGTTTGTTATGGAGAGTGAAGTGGTGTGCGTTGTCGCAACTTGCCAGAGAGTGGTGTGGCCATGTGGAGTTTGTTACAGAGAGTGGAGTGATGTTTGTTGTCATGACTTGTCAGAGAGTTCGGGCCAAACGGTTGAAGCTCGGTTGGGATGTCTGGTGGAGCAGAATAGCTCTCTATTTCAGCAATTTGAGAGAAGCTCGGATATTTTTGAGGTTGCTGACAGACTGTTGTTGGGTGCATTAGGCATTGATGCTGTAGACCGAAGTATCTGCTGTAGAAGCTCGGGCGGAAACTTTTTATTGGAGAAGTCCGACAGGAGTCTGATTGCTAGAGAAATCCATCTGGAATTTGTCTGATATAGAAGCTCGTCTGAAGACTGTCTACTGGAGAGGTCCAGTTTCATGAGGAATCCAGCAGAAGGTCAACCGATAGTGGAGTTCGAAAGGCATTGTGGAAGTTCGTCTGCTGGAGGAGTCTTAAGGATACTGTGGAAGGTTGACCACTGGAGGAGTCTGGAATTCAATTCTATTGTAGAAGTTCGGATGGAGTTTGATTCTTGTAGGAGTTCGGAAGGAGGCTGCTTACTGTAGAAGCAGTCCAGAAGGAGGCCGCTTACTGTAGAAGCTCGGACGAAGATCGATTGTTATGGAAGCTCGGATGGAGACTTCTTATTGTAGAAGCTCGATGAAGTCCGCTCGCAATAAAAGTTCAAAGTAGAGATCTAGCTAGTGGAGCCCGTCTGTTGTAGAAGTTCGTCTAGGATCCATCCGCTGTAGAAGTTCAAACGGAGTCCGGCTCTTGTAGGAGCTCGGATGAAATTCAGAAGGTGGTCAACCACTGTAGAAACTTGAATGGAGTCTGGTTACTGTAGAAGTCCTACCGCTGGAGAAGCTCGTCATTGACGAAGTTCGGAGTAGAGTCGATCGTGGCTGGAAGAAGTCTGGAAGAGTTTGGAGAATAGTTGATCACTGTAGAAAATCGACTGATAGTGAAGCCCAGAGAGCATTTGGAGCAGTCCGGTGATGAATGGAGGAGCTCATTATTGGAGAAGTCCAGATGGCAGATAGGAGTTCGTCCGTTGGAGGAATCTGGAGGACACTGTGGAAGGTCGATAGTTGGGGGAGTCCGGATGGATGCCGCACAAGGTCGGAAGCCGGAAGAGCCCTGAGAGGATCGGCCTCTTACGAACTTTGGCTTGGGTTATTTTATACCCAACACCAGTCTCCCTACTTTCAAGTTTGGGTTCTGAACGAAGGAAGTACAGAGAAATTTTCACAGCCGAAGTTGCCTCTCTCGATTTCTGTACTTCGTTGTTTCCAGATATTTTGGCGTTTGGTGCACTAGTGCTAGAGTCTTTTCAAATCGAGGTGATCCGAAAAGATTTTTTTGAAATTTTTGCTGGAGCGTTGCTCTAGGTACGGCACAATAATAATTCTGTCAGTCGTCAGCCATCTGCCATAATGAGTGGGACACGTGGCGGTTGTAGATCGGCCAGAGGAGATCTGCAATCATCATTGCACCGGACCCCATTGCCTATTTAAACCCGCTCCCCTCTTTCAGGGGTTTCACTTTGCCTGAGGTTTTCTTCGGTCCCTCCTTCTTCCCGAGAGTTTCGTCCTTCTCTAGCATCCCTCTCGGCCTTAGGCGTTCTTCGAGTCGACCCCCATCTCTGCATCTTTGCATCTCTCGGATCAGCCTGGGTTAGTTCTAGAACCCTCCTCTTTTTTTTTGCTATTCTTTCATTTTTTTCTTTTGCATTCTGCCTGTTTGGTTTTTCGCGAGCACCCTGTTTCTTATTTTTTCCAATTTTTTTTGGATTTTTAGGATTTTCACTTGATTCAAAATGTCCTCCAACACTTCCTCCTCTAGCAGTTTTAGGAGTTCGTCCGTTACAGCCCCTCAAAATCTTAGTTCTATAGATGAACCTCATCCGATCTTTGTACTAGATATCATTCCCAGCTCTTGACTCTAGACAAACTCTCACTGATTAGGATTCAGTATGGGGTTCTTTCGGAGTATGAGCTGGAGCTTCCCGGGCCGATTAGCCGGGCTAGCGCCCCTCCCCCCGGCTGCTTCTGCTTATACCAAGAGGCTTTCTACACCAAGCTTCGACTTCCACTTTCACCTTTTGTTATTGCTCTTTTTCACTTCTTAAATATTTCTTTAGTTTCTGTAGCACCGAACTCCTTTAGATTTCTGATAGGATTTCTTTTCCTCTGTAGTTTAGCTGAAGTTCGGCCAATCCTTTCTTTGTTTAGAAATTTCTATACCTTCAAGCATCACCCCTCGATAAAAGACTGGTGCTTCTTCTCCCCCCAGTTCGGTAGAAAGGGGTTGCTGAAAGGTGCCCCCTCTTCTATCCACAACTGAAGGAGAGGTACTTCTATGTCTGATGCCCGATCTTGGAGCTGGGGTTGCCCCCATAAGGCTCCCTGAGGGATTCCGTCCGTCGGGCTTCTAGCCTGGGACAGGACAACCTTGAAGCCTTCAATAAACTTGAGGCTTATCTAGCTCCTCTCCTCTTCGACCTTCTGAAGGAGCAACTCTTATTTAACATCGGCCTATGCCCTCTCAACCCTACCGGTATTTTTTTTTTGTCATTCGCTGCTTTCCCTTTCTTCTTGTTCTTTTCTAAGCTGTGCCGATCTTCTTTCATTGCAGATATGGATACAGATGCAGCTCGAATGCTAGCCCAGGGTCTCAAGGCCCACAAAAGGAAAGGCGCCGCATCCTTGGGGGTGGCGAAGAGGGCTAGGGTAGAAGATACTAGCTCGGTCGTGCCTGCCTAGGCGACCATTACCGTCGACACCCCCTCCGACGTCGAGCCCGTAGTCCCCCGAGCCTCTCCATGAAGACCCCCGACCGAGGTTCCTGCTCCAGAGTCTCGCCCTGAGGAGGTGCCGAGGGTCGAAAGAAGGAGGAAGAAGACGTTGGCCCGCAAGAGCCGTAGCAGCAGGGCTGCCATCGAGGGGGCCGACGGCTCCGAAGAGGATCCGAGGGAGAATCCCTTCAACAATAGAGATTTAATAAAAAGGTTGGTCGACGAGTGCGTCCTGGCTTCTTGGTGGGCTTGGGCAGCACTTCCTTGGGCTCATGGCATGGAAAGACACCGCCGTGCTTCGCCTTAATCGCCCAGAGCCCGCGCTTGTGGTACATCATCGACTGTGAGTACTTCTCGATCCTATGGATGAGCTTGAGATTCTGGCTCGAAGCCCTCAATTTTCTTGGCGCTATGGAGAGCGAAGGAAGAGAGGAGGGGAAGAAACCCTAGAAATGGAGGAGGGACGGAGGCTGGAGAAGCAAAATTCTTTAAGGGGGACTGGAAGAAGAAGTTGAGAACTTAAAGCAATCCCTGACAATGGCTGAAACCGAGAGTCTGAAGTCTGAAGAAGCCAAGCTTCCTTAGAGCTTTTTTACCTTTTATTCTATGTATTCTTTTTTTTTCTGATTATTTTTTTTTTTGGCCTTCAAAGGCTTTTGTAATGCATTCTTTACTAATGAAATAAAATGAAATTTTCTCATCACCTTGTGTACTATTGCTCTGAGTTATCGCTTGCCGAACCTCTCTTGTCTTTTATCTTGTTCGATGTCGACGTTGTTTGAAGGTTCCTGGTCATCGCTGTGTTGACTCATCTTTTTGTTCATGACCAAAGGTCTTTTCGAGGCCATTTGAGTTTAACACTTTTCGATGTTCGAGCTCGGGGCCTGAACTTCTCGTTACTTTGAGGAAGTCTATTTTCTCCTGCTAGTGTTGGGCTCCTCCTTAGAGACTGAAGATTTTTGACAAGGATTTTCTTCCTCGTTGAGATGAGGTCCCTTGAGTCTTGGATGTAGTTCATTTTTTCTTATCTCTGGTGCAGCTTGTCACTTTTTCTTTTTCTCTCCCCCTTTCTTTATGTTTGGATGAGGATTTTTCTTCTGCTCTTAATGTGATTGTAGGGGAGTAGAGGAGCTGCTGAGGGGCTTTTTCTCTCATTCGGTCTCAAACGATCAGATCTTCATTTGTATCAGGATGAGGTTCTCCTCCTGTTCCTGACACAATCAATTTTAGCTCATGTTAGGATGAGATTTTCCTCCTGTTCCTAACATGGCTGCGGGGGCACATAAGGGCCGTTGCAAAGGCCTCTCCCCCCATCCGGTCTTTGAATAACCGGGCCTTCGACCTTGCTCATGTTAGGATGAGCTTCTCCTCCAGTTCCTAACATGACTGTGGGGGCACATAAGGGCCGTTGCAAGGGCCTCTCCCCCCATCCGATCTCTAAATAATCGGGCCTTCGACCTTGCTCATGTTAGGACGAGGTTCTCCTTCTGTTCCTAACATGGTTGTGGGGGCGCATAAGGGCCATTGTAAGGGCCTCTCTCCCCATCCGATCTCTAAATAACCGGGCCTTCGACCTTGCTCATGTTAGGACAAGGTTCTCCTCCTGTTTCTAACATAACTGTGGGGGCACGTAAGGGCCGTTGCAAGGGCCTCTCCTCCCATCCGATCTCTAAATAATCGGGTCTTCGATCTTGCTCATGTTAGGATGAGGTTCTCCTCCTGTTCCTAACATGGCTGTGGAGGTGCATAAGGGCCGTTGCAAGGGTCTCTCCCCCCATTCGGTCTCTAAATAATCGGACCTTCATTTGTGTCAGGATGAGGTTCTCCTCTTGTTCCTCACATGCTTAATTTTGATTATCTGAAGGAGCTACTCCCTGTCATTATAAGCTCATGCCAAAAGAAAAGATATGCGAATATGAAACTTTTATTTAAGGCAAAGTTATCGATAATACATTCGTAAATTTTTCGAATTTCATGATCACGGGAGGTTTACTCCTCTGAGCTCTTTTAGATAGTATGTTTCGGGCTGGACTACCTCCCTGACTTCATACGGGCCTTCCCAATTAGGGGCAAGTTTCCCTTGGTTCTGAGGTTGTGAAACAGCGGCTCGCCGAAGTACTAAGTCTCCTGCTCTGAAGGCTTTGCTCTTGACCTGGGAGTTGTAGTAGCAGGTTACTTTCTGCTTGTAGGCTGCCATCCAAACTTGAGCTGTCTCCCACTTTTCTTCTAACAAGTCGAGTTTGGCCTTGAGATCCTGTGAGTTGCGCTGCTCGTCAAATGCCACGACTCGCACCAACGAAAACTTGAGTTCAATCGGGATCACGGCTTCTATTTCGAAGGCTAAGGCAAAGGGGGTCTCCCCTGTGGGCAGTCTTTGGGTAGTTTGGTATGCCCACAACATATGATAAAGCTCATCTACCCAAGTTTCCTTTGCTTTTTTAAGTCTTGCCTTGATTCCCTGCAACAGAGTCCTGTTAGTAACCTCGGCTTTGTCATTTGCCTGTGGATGGGCTACTGACGTGAAGTTATGGGAGATGTTTATGTCCTCACAAAATTCAGCAAACCTTGCTCCAGCAAATTATCGCCCATTATCAGTAATGAGAGATCTGGGTAAGCCGAACCTATAGATGATTGACTTCCAGATGAAGTCTTGCACTTTAGCTTCTGTGATTTTTGCCAAAGGTTTAGCTTCGACCCACTTGGTGAAGTAGTCAATTACCACCAGGAGGAACTTCTACTATCCGGATGTCATGAGAAAAGGTCCGAGGATATCCATCCCCCATTGTGCAAACGGTCATGGGGCACTCAAGAGTGTAAGTTCTGAGGCGGGTTGTCTTTGGATATTCTCATATCTCTGATACGATCACACCTTCTGACATATTCGACACAGTCGTGGTACATTGTAGGCCAGTAATAACCTTATCAAAGCAGTTTGTGGGATAAAGATCTGGCCCCCAGGTGACTTCCACAGACTCCTTCATGTACCTCACACAAGGCAAAGTCAGCTTCAGAAGGTCGGAGATATTTCGAGAGGGGCAAAGAGTACGACCTCTTATACAGCTTGCCTTCATAAAGGATGTATCGGGAGGTCTGGTTCCTAAGCTTCCGAGCTTCTTTTGCATCATGAGGAAGAACCCCGTGAAGTGAATTTCAGTGCAGGGGTAAAACGATAATTTTAAAATTTTTTCAAAATTATAATTTTACAGTAAAAATTATTAATTAATTTAATTAATTAATATGTATTAATCCTATACAAAGATCTAAATATGATATATATAGCATGCTTTAAATTTAAAATTTAAACTTCTACAGTAAATATTTTACTGTTTTATGTTCAGAATACATTACCTTCATGCAGACAGTCGATCGCTGCAGTCTGATCACCATCGAAAAGGTCTGATCATTGCAATGTAGCCATACAGTGTGTCTGACCTCTGCAGATCATCCACATGAAGCTTCCGATCTGATCAGCTCCTCACGAATGCTAGTTCATTGCAGAACCTTTTCGACGGTCGATGTTGATCGAACTCCTTCGATCTTGATCTGTCGACTCCTCGGATGCTCCAGATCATCAGCAGATATACTTGAGAGGTTGATGAAGCTCTTCCTAAAATTTGGTGGGCTCACGACACTCGTAGCTCACCTTCTCACTTCCCAAACCCTAGGCAGAAACCCTAGGGTACTCACAGAAGAAACTTGCGCCCACTCTCTCTTTTCTTTTCTCTTCTTTTCTTTTCTTTTCTCACGCAGAAGTCTCTTCTCATGCCACCCTAACTCTCTCAGATCAGATTTTGCACGCCCTATCTTCTCTTCTTTTTAAAAACAGTGCAAGACACATCTTTTCAGTGTTTTCACCGTGTGAGAGGATAAAGATAGGTGGTTGCTCACTTAAATTCAAATCGAATTTAAATTCAAATACCAACCAACCAATCTTTATCCACTCTTGGCATGAGAAGGGAGGGGTGTGGGATTCTTTGTGTGTGGAGAGTTTTCACGAGAAACCTTTTCTCGTGTGGAGGAAGTGGCGCACAAATGGATAAGGTGGCGCATGGGATTAGTTGTCCATTCAAATTCAAACTTCATTTGAATTTGAATGGCCAACCAACCATCTTTATCCACTCATATGGAACACACAGGTGGGGCATGGGAAGGCTTCTGCATGGGAGAAAATTCATGAGAACTTGTTTCTCATGAATTGAAATAGGCGCAGGTGAGGTGAGGTGGCGCAAGGAGATAAGTCAAGGTGGTTTCAATCCTAATTGAATCAACCTTATTAAAATAGGTTAGGCACAATTAGACTAAATTAAACCCAACATAATTAGACTTAATTAGACTCAATAAAATTTTAATCAAATCAAGAATTGACTAAGCCCAACCCCTGATCAAATCAGGGACCAAACCACCTCGACGATTAGGTCAACTCTTAACCTAATCGGGTCAAACCCAACTGAATCCAATTCAATTGGACTTGATCCAAAAATAATTACTCAATCAAATTAAGTTAATTAGTGATCAAATCACTAATTAAACCTCTCATAAATACTGAGTCTAAATCGGATGGACAATCGGGCATCAAAGTCCATCGATATGAAACCTTGATCGAAGAGTCCCAAACCAGTGGGACTCTTGACTCTGGTACCCAATATATGTGGAACTCATGATCAAAGAATCTTGATTCTTAATCATAGAGTCTCAGATACATAGGACTCAGAGTCTCCAAGTATTAGGACTCTTGGTCAAGAGCCCAATCCAATGGACTCTTCACCAGCCATCAGATCAGATAGGAATCTCTAATGTGTGTGACCTCGCAGGTTCGAACTTAAGCCAGTAGCACAGGAATCAATTCCTATACTAATCGAAGTGACCATCTAGCAATGGTACCCGATATTCGGATAGGTCGAATAGTCATAATCATAATATTCAGAACCTACGTGAATATGGTTACTGTATAATTCATCCCTTTTGACCCTTGTGTATAGGATGACTCAGGGTAAAACTATCAACCCTGATTAGATCATCTGAATCATGCTCAACTCAAACAGTCCTGTGACTTCTCACTAGGACTATCCTGGCTAAGATTTTGCTAAATTAAAATACGACTGTACACAGCTCCTTAAACTGGAGTGGTCAATCCCATCTTGACACACGCACCGATAAGTCAAGTACTTGACTACACCCAGCAGCCTTCCATCACTGAATTAGAAATTCAGGTAGTCTAGTGCCTAAGTGCAGTGAGTTGCTTGCAAGTCACTATGGCAGTCTCAGGTCGGAGGGATAGTTATACCCATATCCCATCGGAGTAAATCTTGACAGCAGAAAAAGCTCCAGAGTCGGTCACATTCAGTATAGATGTACCCTTACATCTCACTTATATGCCATACCAATGTCTCCATACTCCTTGGTTAAGAGGACAACCAACCCATATGGCACACAACGACCTATGCTTGATAAACATTGTTGTCCTTGGTAACAACGTATCATTTGGTCGCGAACAGGTTTAAGGACTAAACGACAAATCCTCCTTTGTCGAGTCTAAATAGTCCTAAGGACTTAACCACAACACAGGAGTTCATTAGAAGATGAAACAATTTGTGATGAAAAATACTAAAATAATTTTATTAATTTATAATTTATATACTAATACAAGAAAGAGCACAACCGTCAACAGGCTGACGATTGGCTTTGGGATACTATTCCCAACACCCCATCCTTGAGGTATGCAACCAGTGGGTCAATCCAGCTGGATTCATGGCTGATCTCCATCACAAGCTGCGGTTCTTCCATACTTGGATACTTTAGAACTTCGAAGAAGACTTCCTGGGTAGTTCAGCCGAAGCCAGTGTAGCCAACTTGGAGAGAAGATCGGCCTTGGTATTTTCTGCTCTTGAAATCTGCCTGATGTCAAAGTTGCCAAAGGCGGGGATGATCTCTTTTATCTTTTCGAGATACTTGGCCATACTATCCTCCCGAGCTTCATAGTTTCTGCTGATTTATCCCACTATCAATTGGGAGTCATTGTAGACTTGGAGCCGATCTACTTCTAACTCTTTGGCGATCTTCAGTCCTGCAATCAGAGCTTCATATTCTGCTCAGTTATTTATCGCAGAAAATTCGAAGTGCAGCACGTACTCCACGATAATTCTTTCTAGATTGATCAAGATCAGGCCCGCGCCTGCGCCTGACATGTTGGAGGAACCATCCATGTAGAGGGCCCAAAAACTATCAGGGAGATCTGTTCTTTCTTCAGGAGAGTTCGGTTGGAGCCCTAGGTTGTCAGCTTCACCTCATTCAAGTTCGGCTTCTTCTGGAATAGTGCATTCCACTATGAAGTCTGCTAATATCTGGGCTTTTATCATCGATCGAGGTCGATAGTTGCTGTCGAATTTTGTGAGCTCGACTGCCCATTTTGCTATCCTTCCGGAATCATCCACTCGATGCAGAACTGTCTTAATCGACTGGTCGGTGAGCAGTATTATGGTGTGCCCTTGAAAGTAAGGTCAGAGCCTTCGAGCTGCAATCAATAAGGTGTAAGTTAGTTTCTCTAACTTAGTATACCTGATTTCGGCATCTCTTAGTACTCGACTTATGTAGTAGATCGACCGTTGAATTTTTGCTTCTTCCTTAACCAGAACTGCTGCGAGAGCCACAGGAGAGACCGCCAGGTACAGGAACAACTCCTCTCCAAATTCGAGCTTTGCCAATAGCGGAGGTGAGCCGAGATAGTTCTTCAATTCTTCAAATGCCTGCTGACATTCAGTGGTCCAACAGAAGTTCTTCGACTGCTTGAGAGTTTGAAAGAAAGGTAGGCACTGTTCGGTCAACCTTGAGACGAAGCGATTCAGAGCTGCTATTCTCCCAATAAGGCACTGAACTTCCTTTATTGACTTCAGGGTGGTCATTTTCTGGATGGCACGAATCATTTTCGGATTTGCTTCGATCTCGCACCCCAATATTATAAAGTCCAAGAATTTCTCTGAGGTTACTCCAAAAGCGTACTTGACTGGGTTCAGCTTCATCTTGTATTTTCGAAGGGCGCTGAAGGTCTCCTCAAGGTCGGCGACGTGGTTCGTTAAGAATTTACTTTTTACAAGCATGTCATCCACATAGACCTCAATGTTGCGGTTGATCTTCTCTTTGAAGATCTTGTTCACCAGTCGTTGATAGGTCGCTCCTACATTTTTTAGGCCAAAAGGCATGACCCTGTAACAATAAAGACCACGGTTAGTAATAAAAGCAATTTTTTCTTCATCCTCCGATGCCATCCTGATTTGATTGTAGCCGAAAAATGCATCCATGAAAGTGAGAAGCTCATGGCCCGAGGTTGCGTCCACTAATTGGTCAATTTTGGACATAGGGTAAGTGTCCTTCGGGCAAGCTTTGTTCAGCTTTTTGAAGTCTATACACATCCTCTACTTGCCGTTCGCCTTCTTGACGAGAACCACATTGGAGTCCCAGTTCGGGTAGTTGACTTCTCTGATGAACCCGGCTTTCAGGAGTTTATCAACTTCTCAGCTATTGCTTTCTATCTTTCCGATGCATGACCTTAGATTTTTTTCTTCATCGGCTGATGTTTGGGATCAATAGCTAGATGGTGTTCCATGACTTCCACATCAATCTCCGGCATGTCTGTCGGAACCCAAGCGAAAACATCCATATTCTTTTGTAGAAAATTGATGAGCTATGTCCGTACCTCATCTCCCAGATTAGAGCCGATCTTCACCACATGCTCTTCATTCCCATCATTCAAAAGAATTGAGACAAGATCTTCAATCGGCTCACCCCGTTCTTCAGCAAGGTCATCACGGGTGTCTAATCCATCAACCGGACAGGGGTCAGACAGACAATTTCTTTGTAGGGCTATGTTATAGCAGTGTCTTGCCTGGACTTGATCTCCTCTGACCTCTCCGATCCATTGGCTAGTAGGAAATTTTAATTTCAAATGGTAGGTCGATACCACAGCTTGGAGGGTGTTGTGGCCAGGTCAGTCGAGTGTTACGTTGTAGGCAGATGGCCCTTTACTACCAGAAAATCCACTTGTACTCTAGATTATTTCGGATACCGACCTGCAACTATGATTAAAGTTATTACTCCTTCCACCGGCACAGCATCGCCAGTGAACCCTACCAACGGGGAGCTTATTGGCCCTAATCAACCATCTGGAATGGACATTTTTGAGAATACATTGTAAAACAAAATATCGGTAGAGCTTTCACTATCAACAAGAATGCGCGTACATCATAGTCAACAATATTTAAAGAAACTACAACCACATCATTATGAGAGAATTGAATCTCCTTGGCATCTTTTTTAGTAAAGGTTATAGATTCTTCAGTCCTCTGTCACTTGGGCGGTCCGGCCGATCCACTGGCTGCTCCCGTCGGGGTCCTCCAGATATGGTGTTGATGATCCCGATTGGAGACCAATCTTCAGGCTGTTCTTCCCTCCTTGACGGCTCTGGCTGTGGTAGGGCCCTCGACCGATCTTCCCTGCCTTCAGGCCGGCGTCGGATGAATCTGTCAAGCCGACCTTGTTTGATGAGCTTTTGATCTCATCTTGGAGCTGAATACACTCCTCCGTGTCGTGGCCGTTGTCACGATGATAGAGGCAGAACTTGTTAGGGTTGCACTTTCTGGGGTGTGTGTGCATTCTTTTCGGCCTTGGCAGCTGCTCCCTGACCTCCATCAGCACTTGGGCTTTTGGAGCATTGAGAGGGGTGTAGCTGTGAAATCTTCTTGGGGGAGAGCTCCACCGAACTCTGCGGTCTGGGCTCCTCTGCCTATGAGCTCGGGAGGAGTTCGGACATGCTTGTGTCCTGGGAGAGTTCGAGAATGTGGTCGAGCTTCACTCGATCCTTTTTTAGTTGTGGGCTTGCTGGAGTCACTCGCTTGCCGCTCCTTCACGGCCTCCTCATCCTTTATCTTGAAGGCTTCCTCTGCTCGGGCATATCCTTCAGCCCAAGCCAGCAAATCAGCGAAGTCCCTGGGATACTTTTATTGGGTATAAAATAATCCCAGTCGAAGTTCGTAAGAGGCCGACCCTCCCAGGGTTCTTCCAGCTTCTGATCTTATGCGGTGTCTTTCTGAACCTCCTCGATCGTCCGAGCTTCCACAATACCATCCAGACTCCTCCAGCAGTCGACCTTCCACAGTGTCCTCCAGATTCCTCCAACGGACGAACTCCTATCATGCCATCCGGACTTCTCCAATAATGAGCTCCTCCATTCATCTATCAGACTGCTCCAAATACTCTCTGGGCTTCACTATCAGTCGATATTCTTTAGTAATCGACTACTCTCCGAATCTCTTCCAGACTTCTTCCAGCCACGATCGACTTTACTCCGAACTTCTTTCAAACTTCGTCAATGATCGAGCTTCTCCAGCAGTAGGACTTCTACAGTAACCAGACTCCATCCAAGTTTTTACGATGGTCCACCACCTTCCGAATTTCATCCGAGCTCCTACAAGAGCCGAACTCCGTTCGAACTTCTATAGTGGATGGATCCCAGACGAACTTCTACAATGGATGGGCTCCACCAGCCAGATCTATACTCCAAACTTCTATTACAAGCGGACTTCATCCGAGCTTCTATAATAAGAAGTCTCCATCTGAGCTTCCACGGCAATCGATCTTCGTCCGAGCTTCTACAATAAGCGGCCTCCTACAAGAACCAACTCTATAACTTTTATAATAGAATTGAATTTTAGAGTCCTCCAACGGTCAACCTTCCACAGTATCCTCAAGACTCCTCTAGTGAACGAACTTCCACAACACCTTTCGAACTCCACTATCGATCAACCTTCTACTGGATTCCTCGTGAAATCGGACCTCTCCAGTGGACAGTCTTCAAACGAGCTTCTACATCAGACAAATTCTAGACGGACTTCTCTAGCAATCGTACTCCTGTCAGACTCTCTAATAGAAAGTTTTCGCTCGAGCTTCTACAGTAGATGACTTCGATCTATAGCATCAACGCCTAAGGCACCCAACAACAGCCCGCCAGCAACCTCAAAAATATCCAGGCTTCTCTCAGATTGCTAAGACAGAGAGCTATTCTGCTCCACCAGATGTCCCAACCGAGCTTCAGCCATCCGGCCTGAACTCTCTAGCAAGTCACGATAACGGATATCACTCCACTCTCTGTAACAAACTCCATGTGGCCCCACCACTCTCTGGTAAGTCGCGACAATGGAGACCACTCCACTCTCCATAACAAACTCCACGTGGCCCGAACGGCCCACTAACACCACTACTCTCCATAACAAACTCCGCGTGGCCCCGAACGGTCCACTACCAGGCAGTTACAGACGTCGCTGTCAATTAGTTACGCTCTCCATCTATAAAAGGAACCACCAGATATGTTCTTCTCTAAGCTCTAAACTCTATCTCAAAATTCTGCTAAAATCTCATTCGAGTGCTCCATTTCTGTTGAAGCAGAGTACTGACTTGAGCATCGGAGGGTCTTGTCGGAGCACCCCCAACTCCAGTTTAGACTTTCTTTGCAAGTCCCGATGGTGATCGCGATCCCCTCGACTCCAGCTTCTCTGACGTCGGTGGAATTCTGCACCAACAGAATTGGCGCTAGAGGAAGGGCTGCTGTGTCTTCGCAGGATCCTTGTTCTTAAATGAGTACTCAACGGGACTATCTCCGATCATCTTCTTCGACATCTTCTTCCTCTTCTCCTGCCAGATCCCCACCTGATGCCTCCCTGAAAGGCATCCACCAGGCAATCTACAGCCTCCATGGCTAGATCTCAGCGAGATCCGCAAGCTCCGGCCTCGTCTCCAATTTTTCAGGCTCGTCCTCCTCTGACAATGACAGTCGGCATGGAACAATTCGACCTACTGGTTCAGCAGGTCAGAGACCTCACCGAAGTAGTGCAGGCCATGCAGCAGCAGCAGCCGCAGGCATCTGAGCAGCTGGAAATAGCATCGTCGGAGTTCTAGAATCTGACGATCGGGTGGCCAACTTGGGCCATCACCTGTCTTCCTCAGAAAGGAGAATTAGAGGATGGAGAGCTCTCTGTCTGATCATGATTCCACCCCCGAAGGGTCCCTACCTCCGTTCTGTCAGAAGACCCTCGAGACTCACAGTCGAGAGGATCTTTTGGATCAAAGGTTCCAGGAGATGAATCGGTGGATCGAAGAGCTCCACCATGCTCCCCCTGCTTACGGTGAGGATATCTGTACTGACCCTCCATTCTCTCAAATGATTATGCAGGAACCAATCCCGTCGAACTTCAAGCTCCCCCAATTTAAGAGCTACGACGGAACCTCGAATCCGGTTGACCACCTGGAGGCCTTCCGGACAATGATGCTGCTCCATGGTGCACTAGATGCCATCCTGTGCGAGCTTTTCTATCTACCTTGAAGGGAGCAGCAAGAAATTGATACTCGACACTGAAGTCGGGTACTATTTTTCTTTTGATCAAATGAGCCATCAATTTGTGGCTCATTTCGTCAGCAACCGATGTCCCCGGAGAGGTTCGGAGTCCCTCATCAACATCAAGCAAAAGGAGGGAGAATCCATCCGAACTTACGTCAACCATTTTAATGCAGTCGCATTGGAGGTCCGAAACTTGGACCAATCAGTTACAATGGCCGCCCTGAAGAGCGGTCTTCAAAAGAACGATCTTCTATTTTTTTTGAAAAAGAAGTATCCCAGAGACTTTACTGATTTGCTGGCTCGGGCGAAGGATATACCCGAGCAGAAGAAGCCTTCAAGCTGAAGATGAGGAGGCCGTGAAAGAGCGACAGGCGGGTGACTCCAACAAACCCACAGCTGAAAAAGGACTGAGTGAAGCTCGGCCACATTCTCGAACTTCCCTCGAAGACAAGCGTGTCCGAACTCCTCCTCGAGCTTATAGGCAGAGGAGCCCGGATCGTAGGGTTTGATGGAGCTCTCCCCCAGAAAGATTCCACAGCTATGCCCCTCTTAATGCTCCAAAAGCCCAAGTGCTGATGGAGGTCAGGGAGCAGCTGCCAAGGTCGGAAAGGATGCACACACACCCCGAGAAGCGCAACCCTAACAAATTCTGCCTCTATCATCATGATCACGGTCACGACACGGAGAAGTGTATTCAGCTCCGAGATGAGATCGACGAGCTCATCAGATGAGGTTGGCTTGACAGATTCATTCGATGCTGATCTGAAGGTAGAGAGGATCAGTTGAGGGCCCTACCACATCCAGAGCCACCAAGGAGGGAAGAACAGCCTAAAGATCGACCTCCAATCAAGATCATCAACACCATCTCTGGAGGACCTCGATGGGGAGCAGCCAGTGGATTGATCGGACCGCCCAAGCGGCAGAGGACTGAAAATCTAAAACCTTTACTAAAGAAGATGTCAAGGAGATTCAATTCCCCCATAATGATGCGATTGTAGTTTTCTTAAATATTACTGACTATGATGTATGCCGTATTCTTGTTGATAGTAGAAGCTCTGCCGATATTTTGTTTTACGATGCATTCTCAAAAATATCCATTTCGGATGGTCGATTAGGATCGATGAGCTCCCCATTGGTGGGATTCACTGACGATGCTGTGCCGGTGGAAGGAGTAATAACTGTAACCGTAGTTATGGGTCAGTACCCGAAATAATCTAGAGCGCAAGTGGATTTTTAGATAGTAAGGGCGTCGTCTGCCTACAACGCAATACTCGGCCGACCTGGCCTCAATGCCCTCCAAGCTATGGTATCGACCTACCATTTGAAATTGAAATTTTCCACTAGCCAAGGGGTCGGAGAGGTCAGAGGAGATCAAGTCCTGGCGAGACACTACTGTAACATAGCCCTACAAAGAAATGATCAGTCTGACCCCTGTCCGGTTGATGGATTAGACACCCGCGACGACCTTGCCGAAGAACGGGGTGAGCCGATTGAAGATCTTGTCTCAATTCTTTGAATGATGGGAATGAGGAGCATGTGGTGAAGATCGGCTCCAACCTGGGAGAGGAGGTACGGACACAGCTCATCAATTTTCTACAAAAGAATACGAATATTTTTGCTTGGGTTCCGACGGACATGCCAGGGATTGATGCGGAAGTCATGGAGCACCGTCTAGCTATTGATCCCAAACATCGACCGATGAAGGAAAAAATCTAAGGTCATGCACCGAAAAAGCAGAAAGCAATAGCTGAGAAAGTTGATAAACTCCTGAAAGTCGGGTTCATCAGAGAAGTCAACTACCTGAACTAGGTCTCCAATGTGGTTCTCATCAAGAAGGCGAACGGCAAGTGGAGGATGTGTATAGACTTCAAAAAGCTGAACAAAGCCTGCCCGAAGGATAGTTAGCCTCTGTCCAAAATCGACCAATTAGTGGATGCAACCTCGGGCCATGAGCTTCTCACTTTCATGGATGCATTTTTCGGCTACAATCAAATCAGGATGGCACCGGAGGATGAAGAAAAAATTACTTTTATTACTAATCGTGTTCTTTATTGTTACAGGGTCATGCCTTTTGGCCTCAAAAATGCAGGGATGACCTATCAATAGCTGATGAACAAGATCTTCAAAGAGCAGATCGATCGCAATATAGAGGTCTACATGGACGACATGCTTGTAAAAAGTAAATCCTCAACGAACCACGTTGCCGACCTTGAGGAGACCTTCACACCCTCCAAAAATACAAGATGAAGCTGAACCCAACCAAGTGCGCTTTTGAAGTGACCTCAGGAAAATTCTTGGGCTTTATGGTATCGGGGTGCGGGATCGAAGCATATCTGAAAAAGATTCGTGCCATCCAGAAAATGACCGCCCCGAAGTCAATAAAGGAAGTTCAACGCCTTACTAGGAGAGTAGCAGCTCTGAATCACTTTGTCTCAAGGTCGGTCGAGCAGTGCCTACCTTTCTTTCAGACTCTCAAGCAGTCGAAGAACTTCTATTGGACCACTGAATATCAGCAAGCATTCGAAGAATTAAAGGGCTACCTCGACTCACCTCCGCTATTGGCAAAGCCCATACTCAGAGAGGAGTTATTCTTGTACCTGGCGATCTTCCCTGTGGCTCTCGCAGCAGTTCTAGTTAAGGAAGAAGCAAAAATTTAACGATCAATCTACTACATAAGTCGAGTATTGAGAGATATCGAAATCAAGTATACTAAATTAGATAAACTAACTTACGCCTTGTTGATTGCAGCTCGAAGGCTCTGACCTTACTTTCAAGGGCACACCATAACACTGCTCACCGACCAGCTGATTAAGGCGGTTCTGCATCGAGCGGATGCTTCTAGAAGGATAGCAAAATGGGCAGTCGAGCTCACAAAATTTGACATCAACTCTCGACCTCGATCGGTGATAAAATCTCAGATATTAGCAGACTTCATAGTGCAATGTACTATTTCGAAAGAGGCCAAACTTGAACGAGGTGAAGCTGGCAACCTAGGGCTCTAGCCGAACTCCCCTAAAGAAAGAACAGATCTCCCTGATGGGTTTTGGGCCCTCTACGTGGATGGTTCCTCCAACATGTCAGGCGCAGGTGCGGGCCTGATCTTGGTCAATCTGGAATGAATTATCGCAGAGTACGCACTACGCTTCTGAAAGGTTTTAATTCAAAGGCAGAAGCACAGATTTCAAAGCAATTATTATGAAATCATAAAAATAAAATCTAACTCCAAGATCACCTTATCAGAAATTAAACCATATAATTTGCATTAATATCAAATAAAAGATATAGAAACATACCTCTTATCGCTAAACCCTGATTTGTGCTTAGTTGCCGGCAGCAATCTGTTTGGGTTTCCACTAGGTGCCCACGTGTTCACCCTCCAACATTGATCCACACGGGGACTCGACCAACCCTCTAGCACTTATTAAAAATACTCTGCAACTAAATTCTGATTTATCAGAATTTAAATACAATTTGGGCAGAACCTCCTTTCTTGGCTTTGCTGTCACACTGTTGGACCTTTTCTTCCCTTTCTTTCTTGCTCCTTGTCTCCTTAATTTTTATTCCAATTCTCTAAGCCTTTTGGAAGATTTCTTGTCCTTTATCAGGACCTTATCTAGGCTAGAGAGAAAGAATAAAGAAAATTAGACAAGCAGAGCCTCTTGTAAGAAAGAAAGAAGATTTCTGAATTACCCCAGACTCCTCGGCGTGCACCCCTATTTTTATTGCACGTAAAGGTGCAATCCAAAATATCTCATGCCCTCTTACAATTTATCTCATGACTCTTGTCTATTTCTCATGCCCCATAAGTTAAGAAATGCCATGTGTACATCAAAGTTGGGTTGAAGAGATGCCTTATTTCAGAAAGACTCTTCGATCTTAACTTACGGTGTTCAGATGAGAAGTCACGAAACTTCTCTTATTGGAGCCATCAACCCATGCCTTTGGATCTGGAAAGAAGCCCATCCAATGGCCAAGATAGATGGTGCCAACTTGAAGAATGGCACAAGAGATTAAGGGGCGTGGATAAGTTAAAACTTATCTCCCCATTTGAAATTTCAAAGGGGCGCTTCCAAGGGGTGGCGCATTGATTTAATCTTTATCCCTTCTTTTAATTTTTTTATGATGTCTTTAATACTCAGAAGGACTCTTAGGCACCTCCTAAGACATCTGAAAAAACATTCGTAGAATAAAAGTTACGGAGAAAAATAGGATAGACCAAGTTAAGGGGCGTCATCTCCTATCCATGCGCCATGTGACACATGCGCATGGATTTAATTCTTACCACTTCTCCTAATTTTTCTATGAGGAGTTTAATACTTAGAAGGACTCTTAGGTGCCTCCTAAGTCATTTGAAAATCATTCATAGAATAAAAGTTACGAAGAAAAAATAGGATAGACCTTATCTAAAGGTGGCGCCAACTCCATCCATGCGCCATGTGGCTTATGCGCATGGATTCAAATCCACACGCCAAGAGAGAGACTCTTAGGCATGTGGTTCCCTGGTTTTTGGCACCCAACAGCAAGCTCAATTAAAACACTTCGAACCCACTTCAAGACCAAATCCAATTTGGCTCAAATTGGTTCGAAATCAAAACCCGATTCGAATTCGATTCGAATCTAAATGCTAGGGTTTGCAACATGTGCTAGCATGTTTAACTTGCAAACATGGTTTAATCAAATTAAACCCATGATCAATTCTCTTTGTGTGTGACCCATTGGGTTCCACATCTAGCCAGCAGTGAGTCCTGGTGTAATTTAAACTAATTTGGTTAGAATACAATCTAGCCGATTTAGGTCAAATCAAGCTGAACCGTTTTGATCAATCAGAACAGCTTTTAATTAATGATCGTATAGCTTTTAATTAATGATCGTATTAATTTTTTAATTTGATCAAACTCACAAGACATGATTGACGTCTAGCAATGTATCATGTCTACCTGAAAGATATGGAATTTTGGTGAAAATACCAAAAATACCCTTCAGTGAAAAATTACCATGCAACTTGATCTTACGATCATTCTGCATCCCGAGTATAAGTTTGGGTATGGAAAAATGTCAAACCCAATTTTATGTTCATATTTTTTTTGATAAAATAATAATAATTCAATTTATAAAATATTAGAAATTATTTCTAATTTTTCATAATGCTCTGATCAAAGTCTTCCTGAATCATTATTTGATTGAAGTAGATAGGATGCGATCTCCTCTTACTAGGAGTGATCGTTTCCATATTGACCTACTCACAACCTTCATAAGCAATCCCTCATATCCAGAACACCCCGTACATGATTAAATCATGAATGAGTATGATCCAAAATATGGATTCATGCTTATAAGGTTCTACGGCAGTCTCAGGTCAAAAGATTTACATGCACAATTCCCACTATAAGAAAAAATCTGTTGACATGTAGATAAGACTCCATCAGATATTCTTTAATTGGATCAATTCAGTGAATTCATTCTCTAATGAACACTTACATCCTTATATTAGTGTCATACACAAGTAATTATGAGATCAATTACCCTCTCTATCGAGCATACACAAGATGTACCAGTCTTACCGAAAATATTGATCCCCTACTCAATGTTCCATCGATTAGGAATATTTAAAATTAGAGTTTTAAGGTTTTAGGTCTCACTTGGTATGATCGCATCATAACCCTAAAACCATAGCCCTAATTTATGGGGTTCATCAAAATAAGATGCAGCATATGATGAACTAAATGCCTTTATTTATTTAAAACATCAGTACATGAGTTGTCGGGAGACAAAAATATCCATCTATTTATACATTTTGATTAGCTTATAGGGTATATTCCTTTCAATCTCCCACTTGCGCTAAAGCCAATCTCCCTTATATTTCAACCCCATACAATCGAGATGGCGATCGAATTGCTGCTGTGGTAAAGCTTTAGTGAATGGATCCACTATGTTGTTCTTTGTGTCTACTCGTTCAATAATAACATCTTGTCTTTCAATTATTTCACGAACGAGATGGAAGCATCTCAAAATGTGCTTGGATTTATGGTGAGACTTGGGTTCCTTTGCTTGAGCAACTGCTCCAGTATTATCACAATAAAGTGGCACTGGGTTCTCAATCTCAGGAACAACGCCCAATTCAGTGATAAACTTCTTCATCCAGACAGCTTCCTTGGTGGCTTCACTTGCAGCTATGTATTCTGCCTCTGTGGTTAAGTCAGCTACTGTTTGCTGCTTAGAACTCTTCCAACTCACTGCTCTACCATTCAAAGTAAAAACATACCCTGAAATGGATTTGCTATCATCTGGGTCTGATTGAAAACTAGAATCAGAGTATCCTTCTAGTTTAAGATCAGATCCACCATATATGAGAAAAATATCTTTAGTCCTTCTTAAGTACTTTAGAATATTTTTCACAGCCTTTCAATGATCCTCTCTTGGATCAGCCTGAAATCTACTGGCTATGCCTAAGGCATAAGCTACATCAGGCCTGGTACATAACATAGCATACATTATTGATCCTACAGCCGAAGCATAAGGAACAGAACTCATTCTATTTCTCTCTTCAGTTGTCTTAGGAGATATCTTCTTAGAGAGATGTATGCCTTGACTCATGGGTAAATAAACTCTTTTACTTTCATTCATACTGAATCTTTTCAATATTAAGTCAATGTACCTGGACTGAGATAAGCCTAGCATCCTTTTAGATCTATCTCTATAGATCTTTATACCAAGTATATAGGATGCTTCCCTCAAGTCTTTCATGAAAAACTTATTTGATAGCCATAATTTGACTGTTTGTAACATTGGGATATCATTCCCAATAAGGAGTATGTCATCTACATACAGAACCAAGAAAATTAGGGCACTCCCACTAGTCTTCTTATACACACAAGGTTCATCCACATTTTTGATGAAGCCAAATTCTTTGATTGTTACATCAAAGTGGATGTTCCAACTCCTTGTGGCTTGCTTTAATCCATAAATAGATTTCTTAAGCCTGCATACTAGATTTGGTCTGTCATTTGAGACAAAACCCTCTGGCTGTGACATGTAGACCTCCTCTTCTAGAAAATCATTTAAGAAGGCGGTCTTCACATCCATTTGTCATATTTCATAATCATAGTATGCTGCTATTGCAAGCATTATCCGAATAGATTTGAGCATGGCAATAAGTGAAAAAGTTTCATCATAATCAATACCTTATTTTTGTCTGAAACCTTTAGCTACCAATCTAGCTTTATAGGTTTCTATTTGACCATCTGCTCCAATCTTTTTCTTATAGACCCATTTGCACCCAATAGGGTTTACCCCTTCTGGTGCATCAACCAAAGTCCATACTTTGTTGGTGTACATGGAGTCCATTTCGGATTTCATAGCATCCTGCCATCTGTCTGAGTCCTTACTCATGACAGCTTTGTATAGGTCAAAGGTTCGTCATTCTCAATGACTTGGGCTTCATTATTCTCAATAATGAATCCATACCTTATAGGTACATGTCGTACCCTCTCTGACCTATGGATAAGAGTTATGTGTTCTAGTTCTTCTTTATTTATGTGAATATTTGGTTGAGAAATATCTATTTGTTTTTGTTGAACTTCATTAATTTCAATATTTCTCCCACTGCCTCTTTCTAGGATAAATTCTTTCTCCATGAAAGTGGCATGCCTACTTACAAATACCTTTTATTCAGTAGGGTGGTAGAATAGATATCCTATACTATTCTTAGGATATCCTACAAACAAATATTTATCTGCTCTAGTATCTAGTTTATGTCCAAAATTTCTTTTGACATATGCTGAACATCCCCATATCTTAAAATATTTAAGATTGGGCTTCTTACCTCTCCATATTTCATATGGAGTGCTAGATACAGATTTAGAAGGTACTCTATTCAAGATAATTATTGTGGTCTCTAAAGCATAACCCTAGAAGGAAGTAGGCAATTCAGTGAAGCACATCATGGATCGTACCATATCTAATAAGGTACGGTTCCTCCTTTCGACTACACCATTTAATTGTGGCATATAAGGAGGTGTCTATTCAGAGATAATTCCCTTTGCTTTAAGATGGTCTAAAAATTCATTAGACAAGTATTCTCCTCCTCGATCAGATCGAAGGATTTTTATACTTTTTCCAGTTTATTTTTCGACCATGCTTTGATACTCTTTGAATTTATCAAAGGCTTCGAATTTATGTTTCATAAGATACACATATCCAAACCTAGATAAATCATCTGTAAATGTAATAAAATATGAGTATCCACCTCTGGCATGAGTTGTCATAGGGCCACATACGTCTGTATGTACAAGTCCTAACAATTCATTTGTCCTATCTCTATGTCCACTAAATGAAGTCTTGGTCATTTTACCCATGAGACATGATTCACAAGTTCCTAATGATTCACAATCATAAGAATCAAAGAACTTTTCTTTGTACAACTTGTTAATCCTAGTCTCACTAATATGACCAAGTCGACAATGCCAAAGTAAGGTATTATTTACATTATCTCTCTTACATTTACTATTTTCATCAACATGAAAAATATTATCATTCAAGCATAGAGTCAACAAACCATTGTCAAAAATACCATGACAAATTATTTCATTAGAAAAATTAATCGAGCAACCATTGCTCGTTACAGATATTTGATATCCTTGTTTTATCAACAAAGGTACAGATACAATATTTCTAATGATCTTAGGCATGTAATAACAATTTGTTAGCTCTAAGATCTTCCCAGAGGGAAACTTCAAGATATATGTCCCTACAGCTTCTGCTTGGATAGAATCTCCTCCCGCACCATAGAGCTCGAAGTCTCCCTTCCTCAAACTTCTAATTTTTTGCAGCCCCTGCAATGATTTGCAGATATGAAAACCACAGACAGTATCTAATACCCATGAGTTTGAAATGGAAGAATTCAATGATAATATTGTATGTATCTCATACATACCTTTTGGTGCATTATTTGCACCAGTCTTCACTGTTGCAAGATAAGCCTTGCAATTCCTTTTCCAATGACCTGCCTTGCCGCAGTGGAAGCAGGTCGACTGTCTGGAGGTTTTCTTTCCCTTCTTTCTCTTATTTATACCATCTTTAAGGTTCAACCTCCTTTTAGAACCCTTTTTGCCTGCCTTCTTCTTGGATATCCCATCCACAAGAAGAAGAGCCTTATCCTTCTTGATATGGCTCTCTGCTGTTTTGAGTATATTTAACAGCTCAGGCAAGGAAGAATTCAATTTGTTCATGTGATAGTTCACGACAAACTAAGAAAATAATTCTGAAAGTGATTGTAGGATTAGATCCTGACTCAACTCCCCATCCATAACAAAACCTAATTGACCTAATTGAGTGATCAGGTCAATAACCATCAAAACATGGTTTTGTACAGATGATCCCTCTGTCATTCTGGCATAGAATAACTGCTTAGATATCTCATATCTTGCAGTCCTACTCTGTTCTCCATAAAGTTCTTTTAAATTGAGCAATATGGAATGAGTGTCCATGCTATCATGCTGCCTCTGTAACTTATTTGTCATAGAGGCAAGTATGATACACTTGACAGTTAAAGAATCATTTTGCTACATCCTATATGTGGTTTTTTCTTCCTCTGTGGCATCCTCCCCAACTGGCTCAATGTCAGGGGTATCGAGAATGTAAGAAAGCTTCTCTTGACTAAGTACTATTTTAAGATTTCTCAACCAGTCCACATAGTTGGTACCAGTCAATTTATTTGTATCCAAAATGGAGCGAAGTGAAAGTGAAGAAGCCATTAATCTACATAATAAAGAACATTACATAAACGAACAACTCAAGATGATATACACAATTAAATTAGGATTTTAATTTTTATTGTGTCTCCCACTAATTTTATCAGACATCATAATCCTCTAGTATGATGTTTGAGAAAATCCTGATTGATTTTCTTAGTGGGATTGAGACCCTAATTCCTTATAAAAGATCTTGTGGTTGCACAACAAACCTTTTATAAGTTTAAAGGTAGGAAACTCTTTCCAATTGTATCTCATGCAATTCTCAATAAAAACCCTGGCCTCTAAAATATTAATAGCCTTGTGTTTACACAACAGACCATAATATTTTAGTTAAGTAGGACCCTTCATTTTATTACAGTCAAAATAAAATATAAATACTTTTGTGGTTACACAACAAAGCATTATACTCAAAAATTACTGTAAGCATCTCGATGCACCAGAACAACATTATGTCAGTTTTCATAATTGGTCTTGTGGTTACACAACAAACCTAATATGGTTTGTGACACAATAATGTCCTAGCATGAAGGAAGGCCATAATGTAGTGAATATAACACCGAGCATCCCAGTCAAGAATTAAATTAATCTAATCAGCCAGGTAAGTGGAAGAGAGGTGGGGGTCCCCCCGTTGCTTTCCTTAGACACCAATAAATTTTGGCAGGTCAGACAACGGAACCAATTAGAAACCACATTCTCTTTACCAATCATGAACCACTTTTCTAGACACCGATTGATCAATTAGACATCATCGACTGGTTCTGCTATTGGTTAATTACACTACAACTCTTATTATTTTACAGAGGATTTTTCAGGTCTTAATGCATATTTAATTTCTATATCATAATAAATACATGAATAAAAGAAATTAGCATTATAGTGAACATAATTCAATATGACAAAGCAACATTCCATAATTATATACATCATATTTTAATTATGAAATAATGAATATGATCTCATCATATAGCATCATAGTGAACACAATTCAATATTACAGAGCAACATTCCAAAATTATATACATCATGATTTAATTATGAAATAATGAATATGATCTCATCATATTAATATCATATTAAAATATAAATAATGATCATATCATATTTATAAGATTGCCTTTTAAATCATTAACATATCATCATATGATTTAATTCTAACAAGGTGGCTTTGATACCACTGAAAGGTTTTAATTCAAAGGCGGAAGCACGGATTTCAAAGTAATTATTATGAAATCATAAAAATAAAACCTAACTCCAAGATCACCTTATCAGAAATTAAACCATATAATATGTATTAATATTAAATAAAAGATATAGAAACATACCTCTTATCGCTAAACCCTGATTTGTGCTTAGTTGCCGGCAGCAATCTGTTTGGGTTTCCACCAGGTGCCCACGTGTTCACCCTCCAATGTTGATCCACACGAGGACTCGACCAACCCTCTAACACTTATTAAAAATACTCTGTAATTAAATTCAGATTTATCAGAATTTAAATGCAATTTGGGCAGAACCTCCTTTCTTGGCTTTGCTGTCACACTGTTGGACCTTTTCTTCCCTTTCTTTGTTGCTCCTTGTCTCCTCAATTTTTATTCTAATTCTCTAAGCCTTTTGAAAGATTTTTATCCTTTATCAGGACCTTATCTAGGCTAGAGAGAAAGAATAAAAAAAATTGGACAAGCAGAGCCTCTTGTAAGAAAGAAAGAAGATTTCTGAATTACCCCAGACTCCTCGACGTGCACCCCTA
Source organism: Elaeis guineensis (assembly GCF_000442705.2). NCBI lineage: Eukaryota > Viridiplantae > Streptophyta > Magnoliopsida > Arecales > Arecaceae > Elaeis > Elaeis guineensis. Next base: position 57,186,374 of record NC_026001.2, read on the forward strand.
TTTATATTGCATATAAAGGTGCAATCCAAAACATCTCATGCCCTCTTACAATTTATCTCATGCCTCTTGTCTATTTCTCATGCCCCATAAGTTAAGAAATGCCATGTGTACATCAAAGTTGGGTTGAAGAGATGCCTTATTTCAGAAAGACTCTTCGATCTTAACTTACGGTGTTCAGATGGGAAGTCACGAAGCTTCTCTTATTGGCGCCATCAACCCATGCCTTTGGATCTGGAAGGAAGCCCATCCAATGGCCAAGATAGATGGTGCCAACTTGAAGAATGGCGCAAGAGATTAAGGGGCGTGGATAAGTTAAAACTTATCTCCCCATTTGAAATTTCAAAGGGGCGCTTCCAAGGGGTGGCACATTGATTTAATCTTTATCCCTTCTCCTAATTTTTTTATGATATCTTTAATACTCAGAAGGACTCTTAGGTGCCTCCTAAGATATCTGAAAAAATATTCATAGAATAAAAGTTACGGAGAAAAATAGGATAGACCAAGTTAAGGGGTGTCATCTCCTATCCATGTGCCATGTGACACATGCGCATGGATTTAATTCTTACCACTTCTCCTAATTTTTCTATGAGGAGTTTAATACTTAGAAAGACTCTTAGGTGCCTCCTAAGTCATCTAAAAATCATTTGTAGAATAAAAGTTATGGAGAAAAAATAGGATAGACCTTATCTAAAGGTGGCGCCAACTCCATCCATGCGCCATGTGGCTCATGCGCATGGATTCAAATCCACACGCCAAGAGAGAGACTCTTAGGCATGTGGTTCCCTGGTTTTTGGCACCCAACAGCAAGCTCAATTAAAACACTTCAAACCCACTTCAAGACCAAATCCAATTTGGCTCAAATTGGTTCTAAATTAGCCCAAATCGGAACCCGATTCGAATTTGATTCGAATCTAAATGCTAGGGTTTGCAACATGTGCTAGCATGTTCAACTTGCAAACATGGTTTAATCAAATTAAACTCATGATCAATTCCCTTTGTGTGTGACCCATTGGGTTTCACATCTAGCCAACAGTGAGTCCAGGTGCAATTTAAACTAATTTGGTTAGAACACAATCTAGCCGATTTAGGTCAAATCAAGCTGAACCGTTTTGATCAATCAGAATAGCTTTTAATTAATGATCATATTAAACTCTTTAATTTGATAAACTCACAAGACATGATTGACATCTAGTAACGTATCATGTCTACCTGGAAGATATGAAATTTTGATGGAAATACTAAAAATACCCTTCAGTGGAAAATTACCATGCAACTTGATCTTACGATCATCCTGCATCCCGAATATAAGTTTGGGTATGAAAAAATATCAAACCCAATTTTATGTTCACATTTCTCTGATCAAATAATAATGATTCGATTTATGAAACATTAGAAATTATTTCTAATTTTTCATAATGCTCTGATCAAAGTCTTCCTGAATCATTATTTGATTGAAGCAGATAGGATGCGATCTCCTCTTACTAGGAGTGATCGTTTCCATATTGACCTACTCACAACCTTCATAAGCAATTCCTCATATCCAGAACACCCCGTACATGATTAAATCATGAATAAGTATGATCCAAAATATGGATTCATGCTTATAAGGTTCTATGGCAGTCTCAGGTCAAAAGATTTACATGCACAATTCCCACTATAAGAAAAAATCTGTTAACATGTAGATAAGACTCCATCATATATTCTTTAATTGGATCAATTCAGTGAATTCATTCTCTAATGAACACTTACATCCTTATATTAGTGTCATACACAAGTAATTGTGAGATCAATTACCCTCTCTATTGAGCATACACAGGATGTACCAGTCTTACTGGAAATATTTATCCCCTACTCAATGTTTCATCGACTAGGAATATTTAAAATTAGAGTTTTAAGGTTTTAGGTCTCACTTGGTATGATCGCATCATAACCCTAAAACCATAGCCCTAATTTATGGGGTTCATCAAAATAAGATGCAGCATATGATGAACTAAATACCTTTATTTATTTAAAACATCAATGCATGAGTTGTCGGGAGACAAAAATATCCATCTATTTATACATTTTGATTGGCTTATAGGGTATATTCCTTTCAGCTTCGAATTCTCTGTGACAAATAATGAGGCAGAATATGAAGCTCTGATTGCAGGACTGAGGATCGCCAAAGAGTTATAAGTAGATCGGCTCCAAGTCTACAGCGACTCCCAATTGGTAGTGGGATAAGTCAATGAAAATTATGAAGCTAGGGAGGACAGTATGGCCAAGTATCTCGATAAGGTAAAAGAGATCATCCCCGTCTTTGGCAACTTTGACATCAGGCAGATTCTAAGAGTAGAAAATACCAGGGCCGATCTTCTCTCCAAGTTGGCTACACTGGCTCGACTGAACTACCCAAGGAAGTCTTTTTCGAAGTTCTGAAGGATCCAAGTATGAAAGAACCGCAGCTTGTGATGGAGATCAGCCATGAACCCAGCTGGATTGACCCACTGGTTGCATACCTCAAGGATAGAGTTCTTCCTCATGATGCAAAAGAAGCTTGGAAGCTTAGGAATCAGGCCTCCCGATACATCCTTTATGAAGGCAAGCTGTACAAGAGGTTATACTCTCTGCCCCTCCTGAAATATCTCTGGCCTTTTGAAGCTGACTTTACCTTGTGGGAGTACGTGAAGGAGTCTACGAAAGTCACCTGGGGGCCAGATCTTTATCCCACAAACTGCTCCGATAAGGTTATTACTGGCCTACAATGTACCGTGACTCCATCGAATATGTCAGAAGGTATGATCAGTGTCAGAGATATACGAATATCCAAAGACAACCCACCTCCGAACTTACACCCTTGAGTGCCCCATGGCCATTTGCACAATGGGGGATGGATATCCTCGAACCTTTTTCCATGGCATCGAGGCAGCGGAAGTTCCTTTTGGTGGCAATTGACTACTTCACCAAGTAGGTCGAAGCTGAACCTTTGTTGAAAATCACAGAAGCTAAAGTGCAAGACTTCGTCTGGAAGTCAATCGTCTGTAGGTTCGGCTTACCCAGAACTCTCATTACTGATAATGGGCGATAATTTGCTGGAGCAAGGTTTGCTAAATTTTGTGAGGACTTAAACATCTCCCATAACTTCACGTCAGTAACCCATCCGCAGGCAAATGACGAAGTCGAGGTTACTAACAGGACTCTATTGTAGGGAATCAAGGAAAGACTTGAAAAAGCAAAGGGAACTTGGACAGATGAGCTTTATCATGTGTTGTGGGCATACCGAACTACCCAAAGACTGCCCACAGGAGAGATCCCCTTTGCCTTAGCCTTCAGAACAGAAGCCGTGATCCCGATCGAACTCAAACTTCCATCGGTGTGAGTCGTGGCATTTGACAAGCAGCGCAACTCATAGGATCTTAAGGCCATCCTCGACTTGTTAGAAGAAAAGTGAGAGACAGCTCAAGTTCGGATGACAGCCTACAAGCAGAAAGTAGCCCGCTACTACAACTCCAGGTCAAAAGCAAAGCCTTCAGAGCGGGGGACTTAGTACTTCGGCGAGCCGCTGTTTCACAACCTCAGAACCAAGGGAAACTTGTCCCTAATTGGGAAGGCCCGTATGAAGTCAGAGAGGTAGTCCAGCCCGAAACATACTATCTAAAAGAGCTCGGAGGAGTAGACCTCCCGCAATCATGAAATTCAGAAAATTTATGAATGTATTACCGATAACTTTGCTTTAAATAAAAGTTTCATATTCGCACATCTTTTCTTTTGGCATGAGCTTATAACGACAGGGAGTAGCTCCTTCAGACAATCGAAATTAAGCGTGTCAGGAACAAGAGGAGAACCTCATCCTGACACAAATGAAGGTCCAATTATTTAGAGATCGGATGGGGGGAGAGGCCCTTGCAACGGTCCTTATGCGCCCCCACAGCCATGTTAGGAACAAGAGGAGAATCTCATCCTAACATGAGCAAGGTCGAAGGCCTGATTATTTAGAGACCAGATGGGGGGAGAGGCCCCCACAACGGCCCTTATGCGCCCCCACAGTCATGTTAGAAATAGGAAGAGAACCTCATCCTAACATGAGCAAGGTCAAAGGCCTAATTATTTAGAGACTGGATGGAGGAAGAGGCCCTTGCAACGGCCCTTATGCGCCCCCACAGTGATGTTAGGAATAGGAGAAGAACCTCGTCCTAACATGAGCAAGGTCAAAGGCCCGATTATTTAGAGACCGGATGGGGGAGAGGCCCTTGCAATGGCCCTTATGTGCCCCCACGGCCTTGTTAGGAACAGGAGGAGAACCTCATCCTAACATGAGCAAGGTCGAAGGCCTGGTTATTTAGAGATTGGATGGGGGAGAGGCCCTTGCAACGGCCCTTATGCGCCCCCACAGTCATGTTAGGAACAGGAGGAGAACCTTATCCTAACATGAGCAAGGTCGAAGGTCCAATTATTCAGAGATCGGATGGGGGGAGAGGCCCTTGCAATGGCCCTTATGTGCCCCCACAGCCCTGTTAGGAACAGGAGAAAAATCTCATCCTAACATGAGCTGAAATTGATTGTGTCAGAAACAAGAGGAAAACCTCATCCTGATACAAACAACGATCTGATCGTTTGAGACCGAACGAGGGAAAAAACCCCTCAGCAGCTCCTCTACACCCCTACAATCCCTTTAGGAGCAAAGGAAAAACCCTCGCCCAAACATAAAAAAAGAGGAAGAGAAAAAGAAAAAGCGACAAGCTACACCAGAGATAAGGAAAAAATGAACTACATCCAAGACTCAAGGGACCTCATCTCAATGAGGAAGAAAACCCTTGTCAAAAATCTTCAGTCTCTAAGGGGGAGCCCAACACTAGTAGGAGACAATAGACTTTCTCAAAGTAACGAGAAGTTCAGACCTCGAGCTTGAACATCGAAAAGTGTTAAACTCGAATGGCCTCAAAAAGACCTTTGGTCATGAACAAAAAGGGTGAGTCAACACAGCGATGAAAGGAACCTTCAAACAACATCGACATCGAACAAGATAAAAGACAAGAGAGGTTTGGCAAGCGACAACTCAGAGCAATAGTACATAAGGTGATGAGAAAATTCTATTTTATTTCATTAGTAAAGAATGCATTACAAAAGCCTTTGAAGGTCAAAAAAAAAAAGAAAACAACTAGAAAAGAAAAGAATACATAGAATAAAAGGTAAAAAAGCTCTAAGGAAGCTTGGCTTCTTCCGACTTCGAACTCTCGGTTTCAGCCATCATTAGGGATTGCTTTAAGTTCTCAACTTCTTCTTCTAGTCCCCCTTTAAAGATTTTGCTTCTCCGACCTCCGTTCCTCCTCATTTCTAGGGTTTCTTCCCCTCCTCTCTTCCTACGCTCTCTATGGTGCCAAGGAAACCGAGGGCTTCGAGCCGGAATCTCGAGCTCATCTGTGGGATCGAGAAGTACTCGCGATCAAAGATGTACCACAAGTGCAGGCTCTAGGCGATCAAGGTGAAGCACGGCAGTGTCTTTCCATGCCACGAGCCCAAGCAGGTGCCGCCCAAGCCCACCGAAAAGCCAGGATGAACTCGTCAACCAATCTCTTTATTAAATCCCTATTATTGAAGGGATTCTCCCCCGGATCTTCTTTGGAGCCGTCAGCCCCCTCGATGGCAACCCTGCTGCTGCGGGTCTTGTGGGCCAATATCTTCTTTCTCCTCCTCCTTTCGGCCTCCAGTGCCTCCTCAGGATGAGCCTCTAGAGCGGGAACCTCGGTCGGGGGGCTTCTTGAAGAGGCTCGAGGGACTACGGGCTCGACGTCAGAAGGGGCATCGACGGCAACGGCCACCTAGGCAGGCACGGTCGAGCTCATCTCCCCTACCCTTGCCTTCTTCACCGACTCGGAGGTCGCGGCATCTTTCCTTTTGTGGGCCTTGAGACCCTGGGCTAGCATTCGAGCTGCGTCAGCGTCCATATCTGCAATGAAAGAAGATCGGCATAGCTTAGAAAAAGAATAAGAAGAAAGGGGAAAAAGGAATGATCAAAATAAAATACCGACATGGTTGAGAGTGTTAGATGTGTGCCCTAGATGCCAGATCGACTGACACATTCCTGTATAGAACTAAGGATAAATTTATAATTTTGCCTATAAATGAATAAAAGGGTTATTCTTCTATCACATTGTGTATATTGTGTCTGTGATACATCCTTTGAGTTAGTGGGAATGCAAATTCATATTTTCAAGAGTTGAAAATTTAAGGCATGAATTTACATAACTAACTCATAAACTACTCCTGACCATAGGATCATCACGAGGATGGTGATCGATTTAGAAGGTTGGTGTACGATCGCTTTCTTAGGGTAGATGAGTCTTGAGTCTACGGTGTGGAGACACCAGAGCGAGAGTATAGGTATTCGTTGAGAATGAGAGTACTGAGCGTGACCACCTCGAGCAGTCATAAGGAAGTCTACCTTCTCGTCGATGACTAGCTTGATGCTGCAGTTGTGTGTCTGGTTCTTTGACCTAAGGTGCATTGATGGTTCACCTTGAGTGTGTTATAGTTTGACTACACCATAACTTGATCTCTTAGCCATTCGAAACCCTGAGGTGTATGTTGGCTGTAGCATATCCATTGTAGGAACTAGATCGCATCAAGATGGGATCTATCAACCTCAGTAGATGAGAGGAGTAGTCCATGATGATCGAAAGATCGAGTCCTTAAGCCCATGGCCATGGCAGAGTAAAATAATGAAAAAGAGTTTTCCATTGGGTTTCACATCGGACTCAGATCGATCGATTGATTCATATGACTGATGTTGGGTTTGACAAGTTCACCTTAACACTAATTCAGTCGGGACTCATGATAGAGGAACTCAATCACACAGGTAGCTGCACCAAGAGCTTCATCTTCAGTTCTGATGGGTTGTCACCATATACTGCTAGGTGTCACTGGTGGATTTTGGGAGCAATTAGAATGATTTTGATGATCGATCATTCTAATTATCTGAATCAGAAGAGTTCTGATCTATCGAAAGGAGTTTCAATGATGTCGATGATGAGATCATGACATATCTCATTATCATACAGAATTAAACCTAACTGGGTCATACAAACAAGGGTTAGGGTCTGGATGTCATTAATTGGCCTACCCCAATTGATTTGGATAAGATCCAATTAGGTTCAAGAAAATCGTGCTAGCACTCGATTGAGCCTTACTTTCTCCTCGTGTAATCTTTTCTATCTCTACTGAGCCAAATGTGATCTGGCTCATCCAGAGAACCTTGAGAAGATTTCTCTCAGTCTAATTGAAGCTTGTCCAGCTCAGAAAAGGCTTGTCTTAATTCATGAGATGAATTTAAGACAACACCTGTTAATTTCTAGCACCTGCCAATTTCATTTTAGGACATCTGTCAAAAGTTGACATATGGGTCTTAAACTGAAGAGGATTCATTGGAGAATTTTTATGGAGTATCCACATGTCCAAACCACTTCAAATTGGGCACCATAATCAGATTATGGCGTGAGCTCAATTTGATTTAAGTGGGGCCCCAAATGGATAAGAACCAAAGAGTCCTGATAAACTTGGACTCTTTGGCGCCACCTTATTTGTGCTTAACCAATGTTGGTGCCAACATAGGAGAGAGCATGGGGATTCTTATCTGATGTGATCAGATGACATCACTCCATCAATCAATTTTTTTCAAAATTTATTAAAATTTTTTGATTGATCGAATGATGTGGCACTGCGCAGCATACAGGATCTATATAAACCCTGCTGCACCTAGGGTTTCGAGATAGAACTTGTTTTACATAAAAAACCCATTAGCTGTCACCCCCTCCCCTCTTCTCTATATCTTCCCTGCTCTCCTTTCTCCCCTCTTCACGTCCAAGAAGTTGAACATTCATCTGACAAAGGTACAAGGCGTGGTGATGCCTGGAACAGAAGGCTGCAGGACATCTTCGACAGGCTGCTGCTCCAACTTCAGAAGGAGTTCTGAAGTACTTCCAATTCAGATATTATTTTAATTTTTGGAGAATAAAATCATGAGGAGAAGATATTTCAGATCCTACCTAAGTGGGTACTAATAGAGGCCAGACGCTTGTGTGGCTATATCAGAACCTCAGGAAGTGCTGCGATCATCTACAGTGTAATTAGATTACCCTTAAGGTATGTCTATATTTCTTATGCTTTTAGATTTAATTTTAGATTTTAAATATCAGATAATAAATTTAGATCTAATAGACATTAGATCTAAAATAGTGTATGATAAAAATTTTTAATTTATTCCATCCCAGATTTGATGAAATCTGGAAGATCCTACATAGGAAAAAGGTGATTTTTCCTTCAAGTGGTATCAGAGCCAGATTGTTGGCTCTATTTTAGATCTATTTTAGATCTAATTTTAATTTTAATTTATCTGATATTAAATAATTTTAGATGTCACATCAGATATGATAGATCTGAAATTAAAATATTTAAAATTAAATCTAAGAAGATCTAACATGCATGAGATGCATAACTAGACTAGGATTAATTGAATCCATGAATAGTCTTAGGTTTTATATTTTAATGAGATTAAAATATGAATTAAATATAATTTATTCTCTATTTTTATTATAATCAGATAAAAAAATAAAAAATAAAATTTTAATTATTTCATAAAATTGACCTGTTGCATGCCTAGACTAGTTGTAGAATTGTTCTAGTAACTTGTCTAGAATAGTTTTTATTTTGAATAGTTTAATTTAAATTCTATTTTTTAGATATTATATGTGATGTATCAGATCTGAAAATATGTTAATTAGATTGATTTTTGATACATGAGATGTATGCAAAGCATGTATTAGTTAGATCTTAAATTGTATATGTGATATGTTAATTTAGATCTAACTAGTTTTGTAGTTAAATTTATATTTCTGATTAAGGTGTTCCTCATGGCCATCCGGTCATAAGAATAAAGTAAGATTTTAAGACCCTCTCTTTCCATTCAATGGGTGTTCATATGACGTGTAGGGGTGCCACGCGTTCATCCTTAATCAGAAATCAAAACTTACTTTTCTGCAAAACCCTAGATCCTGAAACCCTAGGATTTATTTTACATGCTTTGTTTATGAACCCAAACTTAATTAATGTATTGAGCTTATAAAATTAAGTTAGGTCTAAAATTGAGAATTTCAGATCTAAGATATTTTTATAAGATTGGGTTCGGGCTTGGGTAGCTCAATTAGGTCTAGCGGTTGATCAAACCGAATCAAGAGTTAGTTAGGTGAGATCATGAAAGCTAATAATTGACCACCCTAATAGGATTAAGTCTGGATCAAGGTCGAATCACATTTAGATGTGACTCGATCAAGTTAAGACCTAATTTGGCTCAGTGGTTAGAACTTGGATTGTAGACTAACTCAATTAGTTCTGGTTCGACAATTTGGTGTCTAAGATAAGTTGGGCAGATGCGACCGACTAATTTTTAATTAGGAGCTACTCGACTCGAATGTGTTCTTATCGAGTTAATGGCATATCCCTTCCACCGGTCTCACTTATCTGGCCATATGTGTCGACCCAGTTCTGATTTAAGGTGGCTAATAATTTGAGCTGACCCATGCCACTAGGTTTGTCATAATTGTTATGACTATGTCAAGTCAAGTTTAAAGAGACCTAAATCAAATCTTTTTAAGAAAATATTAAGTCTAGGTCTTCCACCATTATGGATGTGTGGGTCCTTCCCGGGGTTGATTGTTCTCGACTGGTTACAGTGGCTCAGTTGCACAGGAAAGATGCAACCATGTCCATTAGGCATTGGATGCTACGGATTAGAGGATGGGTTGGGCTCAATATTCAGATACAGTGAGGGACCCAATCAGGAATCTAGTTCATGCAAATGGTGGGTTTGGCGTAACTAAAGATTGGAGCAATATCCTGGATACGGTGAGCTTCATGAATTAGAGACCAAGTTTTGGGTGCACCTTGATTAGAGAATCATTGGACAAGAGTTGTCCACTCATTGGTTGACCCATCATCAATAACTGTTAGGTGAGGTGATGAGCCAGTCGGTGAGACTGCACCACCCACTAAAAATCACTAATCATGGAGATTTTTACATCTCTACCAAGGGAGTGTAGGGATCTGAGAAAATAGTGAAAGCCTAATTTGTTTAAAAATAAAAATTCTAAGCAAATTGGTTGAGTCTGATTACAAAATCTAACTAGAAACTTTTGACTCTCTACAGGAAACATGTCTGCCTCAAACCCCCTGACCAAAATTCTAGACACTCATAGACTAACTGGACCAAATTTTAAGGACTGGTTGAGAAACTACAGAATTATTCTGGGTTCCAAAAAATTGACTCATGTCTTGGACCAAGACCCACCTGCCATGCCAGCACGTCCGACTGCTGAACAGAGAGTGTCTCTGGAAAAGTGGATGGATGATGATAACAAAGTCAGGTACTACATGTTGGGTGCAATGTCTGATGATTTGCAGCGCCAACATGAAAATATTTTGACTACCCGCCAAATGTTGACTACCTACAAGAGTTATTTGGTGAACAGAGTCACGCGGCCAAGTATCAAGTCTGTCAAAGACTTTTTAAGGCCAAGATGCGTGATGGGCAGTCAGTCCAAGATCATTGTTTGACAATGATCAAAGATCTTGAGGAGCTTGAGAAGCTCAATATCATCTTAGACAAGGATTTTCAAATTGATGTGATCCTTCAGTCCTTGTCCGATGCATATGGTCAGTTCGTCATGAACTTCCATATGCATAAGATGCAATGTACCTTGGCCGAGTTAATGAATATGCTGGTTACAGCTGAGCTTTCAATAAAAGGTTCAAAAGGCTCAGTTCTTACTGTGGAGCAGACTTCTTCCAAGAGAAAGTCTTTTGGAAAGAAAAAGAAGTCTGTGAAGAAGCAGAAGGTGGATGGCAAGACAAGAAGACAGGATCGAAGAAGAAGGCTTTTGAAAAGGGAAAGTGTTTCCACTATCAGTCAGAAGGCCATTGGAAGTGAAACTATCCTCAGTACCTGGCCACCATGAAGAACAAGAAGGATAGTCCTTCTGGAGGTATGCTCATTATCGAATCTAATCTTACGGTTTCTTCTGCATCCAGTTGGGTGCTTGACTCTGGTTCTAGTGCTCATTTGTGCACTTCTATGCAGGGTCTTGAGGAGAGCAGGAGGCTGAGGGATGGAGAGATGATCCTACGTGTCGGGAATGGAGCAAGAGTTGCTACTGTGGCCGTAGGAACCTACCCTCTGTGATTACCATTAGGATTAGATTTAGTTTTAAGAGACTGTTATTATGTGCCTGCAGCAAGCAGAATTTGATTTCTGTTTCATGTTTAGCACAAGAAGGCTATGTGATTAGCTTTCATAAGGACCATTGTAATATATTTTATAAAAATAATAAAGTTGCAAATGGTTTTGTTATTAATGGTCTCTATCAGTTACATGTTGATGTATCTGTTTTTAATATTGAGCAAAATATGAATACCATAGAATTAAAAGGCCTAGAGATAGTCTAAATGATTAATATATGTGGCACCTAAGGCTAGGTCATATAGCGGAAGACAGGATTAACAAATTAAAGAAATTCGGCTACTGAGTCCGTTGACTTTCGAGTCATATCTAGTTTGTAAATCATGCTTTCAAGGCAAAATAACCAAGCTCTCTTTTGTGGGACATGGGGAAGGGCCACAGACCTACTTGTCCTAGTACATACGGATGTGTGCGGCCCATTTGATGTGCTGGCTAGAGGCAACTTTGTCTACTTCGTTACCTTTACCGATGATATGTCTAGGTACAGATATGTGTTTCTAATGAAATACAAGTCTGAAGCCTTTGAAAGGTTCAAAGAATTCAGACATGAGGTAGAAAAATAAATAGGAGAGCCCATTAAGATTCTTCGATCAGATCGAGGAGGTGAATACTTAGTCAGAAATTCTTAGACTATCTTAAGGATAATGGTATAGTCTCTCAATGGACTCCACCTGGAACGCCTCAACTCAACGGGGTTTCAGAATGGAGACATCGGACCCTATTAGATATGGTCCGTTCCATGATGAGCTTCACAGACCTCCCAGAATTTTTTTGGGGACATTGTCTCATGACAGTAATTTATGTATTGAATAGGATTTCTTTAAAATCGTTCCTACCATACCATATGAGATATGGCATGGTAAGAAGCCAAGTCTGAATCATCTCAGAATTTGAGGTTGTCCAGCTCATGTCAAGAGACAGCAGACAGACAAGTTAGAGTTCAGGTCTTTTAGAGCTCGATTCATAGGATATCCTAAAGAGTCATTAGGATACTATTTTTATATTCCGAAAGATCACAATGTGATTGTAAGTCGAAATGCTATTTTTCTTGAAAAATAGTTTATTCAAGATGGTGGCATCGGAAGAATAATTAAGCTCAAGGAGAATGTCTCCCAAGAGCAACGAGTTAAAGAACTTGAGGAACCTAATCAATCAGAATCAGTCCTAACACAATCTCTTCCACCTCATAGATCGACTAGGGTTTCTCGTCCTCCTGAAAGATACTTAGGTACCATACAAGAGGATATAGAGAAAATATTCCTCATGGAAAATGGGGTTCATGGTGATGATCCCAAGACCCATGATAAGGCGATATCAGATATCGACTCTGAGAAATGGTTAAAGGCATTGAGATCAGAAATTGACTCGATGTACTCAAACCAAGTCTGGACCTTGGTAGATCCACCTAAAGATATTGTACCTATTGGGTGTAAATGGATCTTCAAGAGAAAGATAGGTGCAGATGGGAATGTGGAGACATTCAAGGCTAGGCTCATAGTGAAAGGTTATAGTCAGCACGAAGGCATTGACTATCAGGATACCTTCTCGCCTGTAGCCATGCTAAAATCCATCCGCACATTGCTTGCTGTTGCAGCCTATTTTGATTATGAAATATGGCAGATGAACATGAAAATGACTTTCTTAAATGGATATCTTGAGGAAGATATCTATATGGAATAGCCGCTTGATTTCACATCCAGTGATGATGATCACAAGGTCTGCAAACTGCAAAGGTCCATTTATGGACTTAAGCAAGTATCTCGGAGTTGAATACTCGTTTTAATGATGTGATCAAAACATTTGGTTTGATCAAGAATGAGGAGGAACCATGTGTGTTCAAAAAGGTCAGTGGGAGCACAGTTGTCTTCCTCGTATTGTACGTGGATGACATCCTCCTAATTGGGAATGACATTCCCATGTTGACCTCAGTCAAAGTATGGTTGTCTAAGGAGTTCTATATGAAAGATCTAGGAGAGACATCCTTTATACTGGGTATTAAGGTCTATAGAGATACACCAAATAGGATGCTGGGACTTTCACAGAAGATGTACATAGAGGAGGTGCTAAAAAGGTTTTGCATGAAAAACTCCAAAAGAGGTTTATTGCCTTTTAGACATGGCATTCATCTCTCCAAGAAGATGTGCCCTAGCACAACTGAGGAGATTGAATGCATGAGCAAGATCCCTTATGCTTCGATAATAGGGAGCCTCATGTATGCCATGCTATGTACACGACCTGATATAGCCCATGCTGTGAATGTCACAAGCAGATATCAGTCAAATCTAGGTGAAGAGCACTGGACTTCTATGAAATGTATCCTTAAGTACTTGAGAAGGACTAAGGATATGTTTCTAGTCTTGGGAAATAGAGAACTCCAGATTCAGGAATTTACAGACTCAGACTTTATGTCTGATATAGATGATCGAAAGTCAACATCTGAGAGTCTGTTCATTTGCAATGGTGGTGCAGTTAGCTGAAAGAGTTTCAAGAAAATGGTAATTGCAGATTCCACCATGGAGGCAGAGTATATTGCCGCATCGAAAGCTACGAAGGAGGCATTCTGGTACAAAAAATTTATCGCAAAGCTTGGAGTGATGTCATCGGATGCCATACCTCTTTACTGTGACAATAATGGTGCCATAGCCCTAGCTAAGGAGCCAAGGTCTCACCAGAAGTCCAAGCACATCGAGCGGCAATTCCATATGATCCGTGATTACCTCAAAAAAAGTTATGTCGAGGTCAAGAGAGTCGACTCTACAGATAATGTGGCAGACCCGCTGACTAAGCTATTGGGCCAATAGAAGATCGAAGCCCACCTTGAGAAGATGGGACTTAGATATGTAGTCAATTGGCATTAGGTCAAGTGAGAGTTTGTTAGATGTGTGCCCTAGATGCCAGATCGACTGACACATTCTTGTACAGAACTAAGGGCAAATTTGTAATTTTGACTATAAATGAATAAAAGGGTTATTCTTCTATCACATTGTGTACATTGTGTCTGTGATACATCCTTTGAGTTAGTGGGAATGCAAATTCATATTTTCAAGAGTTGAAAATTTAAGGCATGAATTTACATAACTAACTCATAAACTGCTCCTGACCATAGGATCATCATAAGGATGGTGATCGATTCGAAAGGTTGGTATACGATCGCTTTCTTAGGATCGATGAGTCTTGAGTCTACAGTGTAGAGACATAGAAGTGAGAGTACAGGTATTCATTGAGAATGAGAGTACTGAGCGTGACCACTTCGAGCAGTCATAAGGAAGTCTACCTTCTTATCGATGACTAGCTCGATGCTGCAGTTGTGTGTCTAGTTCTTTGACCTGAGGACAGTTCACCTTGAGTGTGTTATAGTTTGACTACACCATAACTCGATCTCCTAGCCATTCAGAATCCTGAGGTGTATGTTGGCTGTAGCATATCTATTGTAGGAACTAGATCGCACCAAGATGGGATCTACAACCTCGGTAGATGAGAGGAGTAGTCCTATCATGATCGAAAGATCGAGTCCTTAAGCCCATGGTCATGGTAAAGTGAAATAATGGAAAAGAGTTTTTCATTGGGTTTACATCGGACTCGGATCGATCGATTGATTCATATGACTGATGTTGTGTTTGACGAGTTCACCTTAACCCTAATTCAGTCGGAACTCATGACAGAGAAACTCAATCACACAGGTAGCTGCACCAAGAGCTTCATCTTCAGTTCTGATGGGTTGCCATCATATACTGTTAGGTATCACTGGTAGATTTTGAGAGCAATTAGAATGATTTTGATGATCGATCATTCTAATTGTCTGAATCAGAAGAGTTCTGGTCCATCGAAAGGAGTTTCGATGATGTCGATGATGAGATCATGACATGTCTCATTATCATATAGAATTGAACCTAACTGGGTCATACAAACAAGGGTTAGGGTCTGGATGTCATCAATTAGGCTACCCCAATTGATTTGGATAAGATCCAATTAGATTAAAGAAATCGTGCGAGCACTCGATTGAGCCTAACTTTCTCCTCATGTAATCTTTTCTGTCTCTACTGAGCCAAATGTGATTTGACTCATCCAGAGAACCTTGAGAAAGTTTCTCTCAGTCTAATTGAAGCTTGTCCAGCTCAGAAAAGGCTTATCTTAATTCATGAGATGAATTTAAGATAACACCTGCTAATTTCTAGCACCTGCCAATTTCATTTTAGGACATCTGTAAAAGTTGACATATGGGTCTTAAACTGAAGAGGATTCATTGGAGAATTTTTGTGGAGTGCCCACATGTCCAAACCACTTCAAATTGGGTGCCATAATTAGATTATGGCATGAGCTCAATTGGATTTAAGTGGGCGCCCCAAATGGATAAGAACCAAAGAGTCCTGATAAACTTGGACTCTTTGGCACCACCTTATTTGTGCTTATCCAATGTTGGTGCCAACATAGGAGAGAGTATGGGGATTCTTATCTGATGTGATCAAATGATATCACTCCACCAATCAAAATTTTTTCATAATTTATTAAAATTTTTTGATTGATCGAATGATGTGGCACTGTGCAGCATACAGGATCTATATAAACCCTGCTGCACCAAGGGTTTCGAGATTGAACTTGTTTTATGCAAAAAATCTATTAGCTACTGCCCCCTCTCCTCTTCTCTATGTCCTCCCTTCTCTACTTTCTCCCCTCTTCATGTCCAAGAAGTTGGACGTTCATCTGACAAAGGTACAAGGCGTGGTGATGCCTGGAATAGAAGGCTGTAGGACATCTTCGACAGGCTGCTGCTCCAACTTCAGAAGGAGTTCTGAAGTACTTCCAAATCAGATATTGATCTGATTTTTGGAGCGTAGAATCATGAGGAGGATATGTTCCAAATCCTACCTAAGTGGATACTGGTAGAGGCCAGGCGCTTACATGGCTACATCAGAACCTCAGGCAGTGCTGCGATCATCTACAAGGTAATTAGATTACCCTTAAGGTATGTCTATATTTCTCATACTTTTAGATTTAATTTTAGATTTTAAATATTAGATAATAAAATTAGATCTAATAGACATTAGATCTGAAATAGCATAGGATAAGAATTTTTAATTTATTCTACCCCAGATTTGATGAAATCTGAAAGATCCTACATAGGAAAAAGATGGTTTTTTCTTCAGAGAGGGCTTAGGCCAACGTTAAATAAGAGTTGCTCTATCAGGAGGTTAGAAAGGAGAGGAGCTGGATAAGCCTCGAGTTTATTGGAGGCTTCAGGTTTGTTGGGTGGATATCTAGCCAGAACACCACCTTCCAAGATCCTTTCAGTACAACACGATGCAGCAGGAAGAAAGAAGAAACAAAAGAAAAGAAAAACATCAAAATATGTGGATCAGCCACAAAAGAGCTCGCCTCCACGGGCATGCAAACTTCACTATGAAAAAAAAAAATTTATAAGAGGAGACCTCACCCTCAACCCTTATACACCCAATTCTCTCTCACCTGAAGTTTTCCTCACAAAAGCTCTCTCTCTCTTGGAAGACCCCCTGACCCCTGAAGTGCCTGGCGACCGCTGTCCAGGAGCCCTGCTCCTTCTCTCACAGCAACGCTTCTGCATCTCTCTTTTCTGGGTTCTCGTACGGTGTAAAAAACCAACCACCACACCTCTCTGTTACCGATCAGCCCTATTTAAAGGGCTTAAAACTTGATTAGAGAAGGATTAGGAGTCCTAAATAAAGCTAGATAACCCTTGGACCGTCGGATCAAGATCGGGAGCCACCCATGCCCTTAGATCGCGCTGCGGTCCATGGAATAGTACCGTAGACTGTGAGAAATGCGTGAGAAATGCCCACGAGGTCCACAGGCACAGCCGTGGACCGCCCGGTCCATGGTGGACCGGGGCAAAGGGCCAGCAGGCCGTTGGGCCTGGGCCGGCCCGCTCCCGCGTGCGGGCCTGCGTGCGCCTGGGCCGCGCTTCTGCCTGGGCCGCGCGCCAGGCTGGGCCGCGTGCCCGCCTGGGCCGCCCTCCCGCATGGGTCGTGCATCCCGCGCAAGCCTGGATCACGCGTCCTGTGCACCGCCGCCTGTGGCGGCACCGCTGTCGCCCCCGCCGGCCGCCTGTGGTCCTCCACCACCTCGAATCTCGTGCTGACTTCAAAAGCTCGTATCTCCTCCATCCGAGCTCCATTTCAGGTGATCTTGATCTCGTTGGACTCTATTTTTCACCTCGAACCTCGTTGTAGGTTCAATGTAGGCTGAATCTTGAGGCATCAAATCCTAACAATCTCCACCTTGACTTGATATTCGACCTCCTCCAAACTTTGAGAGCTTCTGGATCTCCTCGCCCCCATGCCCTGGGGCAATCGCCTGCTGATCATGGATGGGCAAACATGGGAGTCGAGCCAGGCTGCTCGATCCCATCTCCGTCGTATGCTATGCTCCTCCTGACCTGAGACCGGCTCGGGGCATCATCCTGCGGCAATAGGAATCTCACCTTGCGACGTCACCTCTCATCCTCCTGAGTCTCCTGTCTCGTGCCCGATCCACCTCTTGGAGCTCCACCACGCTCTGGGCTCCACCTGGTTCCCAAAGCTCCACCTCGCACTGGGCTCCCTGCCAGGTAATAATGTCCTCTGCTCCCCTTCTTCCCCTCCAGCACAATCCTATCGCCGCGTAACACCCTCAAGATTTCTCCACCAGCTACCATCCTGTAGCCTCTTGAATCTAGTCTGCTAAGTGAGATAAGATTCCATCTGAAATCGAGTATGTATCAGACCTCCCCCAATCTCCTCACTGCATCGTCATGTGTCCTCCAGCTGACCGTTCCAATGCCTCTGATCGCACAGCTCGATCCATCCGACAGATATACAGTGCCCTCACTGTTCTCCAGGGAGTCAAACTGCTCCTCTCTGCAACATACATGATAGGGGCATGCAGAATCTAATATCCACTGCTGGAAAGAAATAGATACCTTGTCAGATATCTCCAGGACATCTCCATCTAAATCGCTGCTGGCCGTCGCTACAGTAGCCACCGTCCGATTTTTAAGTTGAGGGCAATCTCTGGCTAGATGCCCCAACTCCTCACACCGGTAACACCTGATTTTGCTCAAGTCCCTCTTGGACTTAGACCGCCCTCGTTGCGATCTCCTGTCGCTCCGTCTACCGCCTCCTACTCCTCCAAAAGCCACCAAAGCTGAGCTACCACCACCTAAGCTCGAAGCTGGATTCTCCCTCCTGAGAACCTCATTCGGGAGTATCACCACGGTGACCTCATCCATCTTGATAGTGCTCTTCCCCACTAGAAGAGCAGTCACCAAGGACTCGTATGAAGGGAGAAGCGACACCAGCAAAATCAGCGCCCTGGTCTTCTCCTCAATATTCTCACCAATGCTGAGGAGGTCGGTGAGGATCTTTTGGAAGTGGCTCAAATGCTCCTGCATGCTCTATCCCTCAGTCATCCGCAGTTGGTAAAACTGCCTCCAGAGGAAAAGTATGTTGGTGAGAGACTTCGCCATGTACAACTCCTCGAGCTTCGACCACAGCACCATCGGAGAAGTCTCGCTCAGCACATGGATCACTACCTCATCCACCAGGTACATGTGGATGGTACTCACCGCCTGCATCTATAGCCATTTTCAATCCCGCACCTCCATGGTGGTCGGCTTCTCATCGCATAAGAGAGCATCGATCAACCCCTGTTGGATGAGCACGTCCTTCACCCTTGCCTACCACAAGGAGAAATTACTCTAACCATCGAACTTATTGACCTCCATCTTGATTGTTCCTGTCTTTTTCATCTTCAGTCTTGCTCACCACCACTGCAATCTGCATCTTTGTACTGCCTTACTCTGACACCACTTGTTGGGTGGATGTCTAGCCAGGACACCACCTCCCAAGATCCTTTCAGTACCACACGATGCAGCAGGAAGAAAGAAGAAACAAAATAAAAAAAAATAATCAAAATACGTGGATCAGCAACAAAAGGGCTCGCCTCCATGGGGCATGCAAACTTCACTATGAAAAAGAAAATTTTACAAGAGGAGACCTCACCCTCAACCCTTATACACCCAATTCTCTCTCACCTGAAGTTACCCTCACAAAAGCTCTCTCTCTCTTGGAAGACCCCCTGAACCCCTGAAGTGCCTGGCGATCGCTGTTCAGGAGCCCTGCTCCTTCTCTCACAGCAACGCTTCCGCCTCTCTCTTCTCTGGGTTCTCGTACGATGCAAAAAACCAACCACCACACCTCTCTGTTACCGATCAACCCTATTTAAAGGGCTTAAAAATTGATTAGAGAAGGATTAGGAGTCCTAAACAAAGCCAGATAATCCTTGGACCGTCGGATCAAGATCGAGAGCCACCCACACCCTCAGATCATGCTCCGATCTATGGAATAGTGCCGTGGACTGCGAGAAATGTGTGAAAAATGCCCACGCGGTCCGCAGGCCCAGCCGTGGATCGCCCGGTCCACGATGGACCGGGGCAAAGGGCCAGCAGGCCGCTTGGCTTGGGTCGGCCCGCTCCCGTGCGCGGGCCTGCGTGCGCCTGGGACGCACACCCGCCTGGGCCGCTCGCCCGCATGGGTCGTGCATCCCACACGCCACCGCCTACGGCCACGCCGCTGCCGCCCGCCGCCGGTGGTCCTTCGCCACCTCGAATCTTGTGCCGACTTCAAAAGCTCGTATCTCCTCCATTCGAGCTCCGTTTCAGGTGATCTTGGTCTCGTTGGACTCCATTTTTCACTGCGAACCTTGCTGTGGGCTCAATGTAGGTTGAATCTCAAGGCATCAAATCTTAACAAGATTCATCCTGTCCCAGGCTAGAAGCCCGACGGACGGAATCTCTCAGGGAGCCCCAAGGGGGCAACCCCAGCTCCAAGGTCGGGCATCGGATATAGAAGTACCTCTCCTTCCAGTTATGGATAGAAAAGGGGGTATTTTTCAGTAACCCCTTAATCATTTTAGGGACCTAATAATTTTTGAGGATTTTATTAAAGGATAGTAGAGAAGAAATCATCCAGCCAATTTCAATCCTCCCACTGACTTCACCAAGTTAGATTAAAAAAAAAGATTTAATTAAAGCTGGCATTAGGAGCACCTGAATCAGTCACACTGATTTACCTAATGACATGGGTGAGCTCTAATCACCAAGTGATCTAATCAAAATCTAACTTACCAGATTGGCCAGGTAAGTGAGATCAGTGGTGGGGATTTGCCATTAACTCGTCAATGATCGAATCAATGCGAGTAGCTCCCACTTAAGAACCACTGGTCAAAACTATCGAACTTACCTTAGACACCAACCAGTTCATTAGTTTTAATTTTGATCAACTTAGTAAATAGGGCTCCACCGTGTAGCCATGAATTAAGTCCATCTTGATCTAGTTAAAGACATGCACCCATTCAACTACACTATTGAAGTTGAGTCTAGAGTATCTTTGACCTAATCTAATTCAACTTTTGATTAGATTTGACCAATTACTCCATTTAGTCCATTTTTTAAGCTAACCTTAGGTCTAACCCAATTATGGATCTAATTCATCTAACCCATTGACCCACAAGTTTATGCAATTGTCTTAGGTCTTAATTCATAATTCTAGACCTACTAGACAATACTTAATTCTTTTAATTAAGTACTTGGACTGATGGGTCAGGATTTGGCATTTCGAAAACAATTTTTAAATTTTGAAAGATTTTATTTTCTGTTCACCAAATGTGTTGACTCATTTCACAAACGGGTCAGCACAATTCATAAACAGCAATCCTATTGCTCACTTCATAACAGAAAATAATGCAAAATAAATCATGAATTTTTTTTTAGATCTAATCTAACACATTCATGATAAATTTTATAATTAAATCTTTTCGCTGCTTCATCGGCATGAGATATAATTACATCGGCACCCCTACCGCCATAGGAGACCCCATCGAATGGGAAGAGAGGGCTTTTAAACCCTACTTTTCTCCTATGACCGGACGGCCATGGCAACCAACCCAATTAGATTACTTGCTACTTGGATCAAGTACATCTAAATATACCAATTTCAAAATTTAAATTTTGAATTTCAAATTTCAAATTTTAAATTTCAAATTTCAAATTTCAAATTTTAAATTTTAAATTTAAGATTTCAACCAAATTTCAAATTTCAAATTTCCAATCTTTGAATTTTAAATTTTGAATTTTGAATATCAAATTTCAAATTTTGAATTTCAAATTTCAAATTTCAAATTTGAGATTTCAACCAAATTTCAAATTTTGAATTTCCAATCTTTGAATTTTAAATTTTGAATTTCAAATTTCAAATTTCAAATTTCAAATTTCAAACAAATTTTAAATTTCAAATTTTAAATTTTAAAATTCAAATTTCAAAATTTAAATTTCAAAATTTAAATTTCAAATTTTGAATTTCAAATTTGAACTTATAGATTACACCTTAATCTACACATGCATATGTATATCATATTCTAGAACCATGCTCTGATACCATTTTTAGCGAAAATTCAGTGCAGGGGCAAAATGATAATTTTAAAACTTTTTCAAAATTACTATTTTATAGTAGAATTATTAATTAATCTCATTAATTAATACTAATTAACCCTATACTAGGATCTAAATATGATACAACAACATGCATTTAAATTTGAAATTCAAATTTAAAACAGTAAACTTTTTACTGTATTATGTTCAGAACACATCACCTTTTGCGGGTAGTCGATCATCACAATCTGATCACCGTCGGAGGGCTCTGATCATCATATCACAGTCACACTAGTGTTTGGCCTCTGTGGATCATCCACATGAAGCTCCCGTCTGATTGGCTCCTCACGAATGCTAGTTCGTGATTTCACCCTTTTGATGGCTGATGTTGATCGAACTCCTTCGATCGATGTGTGCCGACTCCTCGGATGCTTCAGATCATCTGCATGATTGGTTGAGAGGCTGATGGATCTCTTCCTAAAATTTGGTGGACTCACGACACTCGTGGCACACAAATCTCACTTCCCGAACCCTAGGTAGAAACCCTAGGGTACACACCAAAAACCCTGCGCCAATTTTCTTTCTTTTCTTTCTTTTTCTCTCGGAAGGTTTTGGACCTTCACCTCATGCACAAGGCTTCCTCATGCCCCACTTTCTTTCTCAGAATATTTCTACACACGCCCCAGCTCCCTATCTCTTTTAAAACAGTTCAAAACATGTCTTATCCGTGTGAGAGGATAAAGACAAGTGGTTACACATTTGAATTCAAATCAAATTTAAATTCAAACTAAAACCAACTCATCCCTATCCACTTGTGGTGTGAGAAGAGGAGGGCGTGGACTCTTTGTGCATGGAAAAGTTTCATGAGAAACTTTTTCTCGTGTGAATTATGTGGCGCACAAGATAGATAAGCTTGAAGGCAAAACAGATAAGTTATCCATTCAAATTCAAACACGCTTTGAATTTGAATGGTTAACTAATCAGCTTTATCCATCCATATGGTGCACAAAAGTGGGTGTGAGAAGGGCTTTGCATGAGAAAAAATTCACGAGAAGTTTCTTCTCGTGAATTCAAATGGGCGCAGAGATTTAAGGTGGTGTAGGGATTCAAATTCAAATGGTGGTTTGATCTTAATTGAACCAACATAATCAAAATAGGTTAAGCACAATTAGACTAAATTAAATCTAACTTAATTAGGCTTAATTAGGGTCAATAAAATCCTAATCAAATCAGAAATTGACTAAGCCCAACCCCTGATCAAATCAAGGACCAAACCATCTCGACGATTAGGTCAACTCTTAACCTAATCGGGTCAAACTCAACTGAATCCAATTCAATTGGACTTGATCCAAAAATAATTACTCAATCAAATTAAATTAATTAGCAATCAAATCACTAATAAAATCTCTCATAATTATTGAGTCCAAATCTGATGGGCAATCGGGTATCAAAATCCATCAATATGAAACCTTGATCGAAGAGTTCAAATTTTAAATTCAAAATTTGAAATTCAAAAATTTGACCCCGATACCCAAAATGTGTGGAACTCATGATCAGAGAATCCTAATTCTCAATCATAGAGTCCCAAATACATAAGACTCATAATCAGCCATCAGATCAGAAAGGAACCTCTAATGTGTGTGACCTCGCAGGTTCGAACCTAAGCCGGTAGCACAGGAACTGTTGGTGCAAAAATCTGCTTGCGCTGGAGAAGCTGGAGTCGGAGAAGCCACGGTCGCCACCGGGACCTGCAAGGGAAGTCTAAACCGGAGGTGGGGTTGCTTCGGCAAGACCCTCCGATGCTCAAGTCAGTTCTCTGCCTCAACAAGAATGGAGTGCTCGAACGGAGAATTTAGCAGAGTTTTGAGATAAGAAAATGAGCTTAAAGAATAACATATCTGGGTCCCCCTTTTATAGGCGGAGGAGGCAACGGATTGAAGGCGACGTTTGTAACCGTCTGGTAGTGGGCCGCCCGTGGTCAGGGGAATTGATTGCAAAGGATAGTGGAGTAGACGCGTGGCCATCACCGTGGCTCGCCACGTGGAATCTGTTACGAGGGGTGGAGCAGCGTCTGTTTGTCGTGACTCGCCAGCGGATGGGAGAATCGCATGGAATCCATCGCAGGAGGTGGAGCAGGTTCGTGGCCGTTATTGCGGCCTGCCAGGGGGTAGTGGAGCTGTGCGAAATCTGCCACAGGAAGTGGAGCAGGGCGGCGATGGTTACTGCGGCCTGTCAGGGAATGATGGAACTGCGCGGAGTCCACCACAGGAAGTGGAGCAGGGTCGTGGCCGTTTTGGTGGCCTGCCAGGGGGTGCGGATCTGTTGATTGAAGCTCGGCAGCGGTCGGAGTCCGGCCTCTGTAGAAGTTCGGGAAGGGTCCTCCTTTCGGTTGGGGTCGGAGGCGGAGCCCGACTCCCGTAGGAGTCCGGGCGGAGCTGTGATGCTGTCGGAGGTGGAGCCCGGCTCCCGTAGGAGTCCAGGCGGAGCTGTTCTGCTATCGACGGTGGAGCCCGGCTCCCGTAGGAGCCCGAGCGGAGTCTTCCTGCAATCAAAGTTAAAGGCGAAGGTTGGCTCCCGTAGGAGTCCGGACAGCTTACCAGCAGTTGACGTTGAGGATGGGGCCCGGCTCCCGTAGGAGTCTGGGTGGAGCTGTGCAGCAGTTGATGTCGGAGGCGGAGCCCGGCTCCCGTAGGAGTCCGGGCGGAGCTGTTCAGCAGTTGATGTCGGAGGTGGAGCCCGGACTCCTGGAGCTGTTCAGCAGTTGATGTCGGAGGCGGAGCCCGGCTCCCGTAGGAGTCCGGGCGGAGCTGTGCTGCTGCCGGAGGCGGAGCCCGGCTCCCGTAGGAGTCCGGGCGGAGCTGTTCAGCAGTTGATGTCGGAGGCGGAGCCCGGCTCCCGTGGGAGTCCGAGCGGAGTCTTCCTGCAATCAAAGTTAAAGGCGAAGGTCGGCTCCCGTAGGAGTCCGGACAGCTTACCAGCAGTTGATGTTGAGGATGGAGCCCGGCTCCCGTAGGAGTCCGAGCGGAGCTGTGCAGCAGTTGATGTCGGAGGCAGAGCCCGGCTCCCGTAGGAGTCCAGGCGGAGCTGTGCTGCTGCCGGAGGCGGAGCCCGGCTCCCGTAGGAGTCCGGGCGGAGCTGTTCAGTAGTTGAGGTCGGAGGCGGAGCCCGGATCCCGTAGGAGTCCGGGCGGAGCTGTGCTGCTGCCGGAGGCGGAGCCCGGCTCCCGTAGGAGTCCGGGCGGAGCTGTTCTGCTGTCGGCGGTGGAGCCCGGCTCCCGTAGGAGTCCGAGCGGAGTCTTCCTGCAATCAAAGTTAAAGGCGAAGGTCGGCTCCCGTAGGAGTCCGGACAGCTTACCAGCAGTTGACGTTGAGGACGGAGCCCGGCTCCCGTAGGAGTCCGGGCGGAGCTGTGCAGCAGTTGATGTCGGAGGCGGAGCCCGGCTCCCGTAGGAGTCCGGGCGGAGCTGTGCGCTTGATGTCGGAGGCGGAGCCCGGCTCCCGTAGGAGTCCGGGCGGAGCTGTTCTCCGGAGCTGTCCTAGGTCGGGGAGCTGTTCTGTGGGGGAGCCCGGCTCCCGTAGGAGTCCGGGCGGAGCCGTTCTGATGTTGCATAGGAGCCCGGCTCCCTTAGGAGTCCGGGCGGAGCTGTGCCGCTGCCGATTCCGTCGAGGGTTTTGGCTGTGGGTATTTTATACCCAACACCAATCCCCCTACTTCTGAGTTTGAATTTCAAGCGAAGGAAGTACAGAGAGAATGATGGGTACGGCCGAAACCATCCCTTCGAATCCTGCGCACTACCGCCTCCAGATATTTTAGCATTAAATGAGCGCGTGCCTGAGTCTTTTCGAATTGGAGCGGTACGAGGGGATGCTTCAAAAATCCCGCAGGTACACTGGCCTAGGTACGGCGTAATTATGGCCCTGCCAACCGTCAGCCGCTTTTAGCCGTCTGCCAGGGGGAGTGGGACACGTGTCGGATGTGGACTGGCCAGGGGGATTCGCGATCATTATGGCACCGGATCCCAGGGTCTATTTAAACCCGTCCTCCCCCCTTCAGGCGTCCTACTCCATTTCTGAGTTTTCGCTGGTGTCTGTCTTCTCTTCGAGAGCCTTGCTCTAGTGAACGTCTTCTCGAGCCGTAGACGCCTCTGTTTCTCGTCCCCCAGGTCCCTCAGAGCAACATAGGTTAGTGCCAACCTTCTTCTCTCCGCCTAGGGGCTTCTCCTCTCTTCATTACTTTTGTACCTCCCTTTGAGTTAGCCTTCAGCGTCTCGTTCCCCTTTCAGTCTGTCTTTTTAGGGTCCCTTAGGCTCTCCCTCCGAAACTGTTCAAAATGTCCTCTGACTCTTCAGCTCCCGGCAGTTTCGAGAGTTCCTCTGCTTCAAACCCCCAGGTCCCTGTCTCTACGGACGAGCCCGCATCCGGGGCTAGGTCTCGCCCGGTTTTTGCACCGGGCGCAATTTCATGCTCGTCGACTCCGGATGAACTCCTTCTGATAAGGGTTCGGTATGGGGTTCCTCCGGAGTACGACCTGGAGCTACCTGGCCCCTCTGACCGGGCCAGCGCTCCTCCACCCGGTCGCTTCTGTTTGTATCAGGAGGCGTTCCGTGCCGGACTCCGGCTTCCGCTTCCTGTCTTTGTTGCTGCCTTCTTCCGCTTTTTGGACATTTCCCTCACCTCCGTGGCCCCGAATTTCTTTAGGTTCTTGATAGGGTTTCTCTCTCTCTGCCACATAGCCGAGGTCCAGCCATCCCTCTCCTTGTTCAGGCATTTTTACACTTTCAAACGCCATCCTTCAGCGAAGGACTGGTGGTACTTCTCCCCCCAGTTTGGTAAGAAGGGGTTGCTGAAGGGCGCCCCTTCTTCGATTCACAATTGGAAGGAGAAATTTCTCTTTGTCTACTGCCCGACCCTGGAACTGGGCCTGCCCCCTTGGGGGTCCCTGAGGGATTCCGTCCGTCGGGCTCCCAGCCTGGAAGAGGACGACCTCCAGGCCGCCCAGAAGCTTCTAAGTTATCCCGCTCCTTCCCTTCCTAATCTTCTGAAGGAGCAGCTTCTTTTCAACATCGGCCTGAGCCCTCAGGATCCAGCAAGTATTTATCTTTTCTTTTCTTGCCTTCTTCTTCTTCTCTTTATTTTTTTCTTCCCGCTCTTTTCTTCCTCTTTCTTTCTCTCTTCTTTTCTCTTCTCTCTCTTCTTTTCTTTTTTTTTTTTTTTTTTTTTTTTGACTCTGGACTGATCGGTGTCGCTTCTTCTTTCTTTTTTCTTTTTTTTTTTTTTTTTTAGCAATGGACGTCGAAGCCACGCGGATGCTTGCCAAGGGCATGAGAGCTCAGAAGAGGAAGGGCGCGACGGCCTCCGGATCGGCGAAGAGGGCCAGGGCGGAGGAGACGAGCTTGGCTGCGCCCGTCCAGGCGACCCCGGCCATGGACATTCCTTCGGATGCCGAGCCAGCGGCCCCCCGGGCCTCCTCAAGGAGCCCGCCGACTGGGGCCCCCGATCCGAGGGCTCACCCCACGGAGGCGCCCGCCGCGGGGAGGAGGAGGAAATCGGTGGCTCGCAGGGCGAGCAGCCACCGAGCTACTGCAGACGAGTCCGTCTGCTCTGAGGGGGGATCAGAGAATCCCTTCAATGACAAGGACCTGATCAGGCGGCTGCTTGATGGCTGCATTCTGTCCGACGTCGTGGAGAGGATCGACCGCGCCGATCCCGAGCAGCGAGCTTGGGATTCTTTGGGGTCCTTCCTTGAGGTAAGCGGATGTTTATTGCATGGTCCTCGGCCTTTGCTGTAATTCTCTATCCGTCCCTGCAGATTGGGCACCAGCTCTTCTCCTATGTCGAGGCGATGAGCCGCATGAGGAGGGACCTCCTTCAGGCGGAGGAGCACTGCCAGGCCGAGGTTGCCCACCTCCAAGCGAAGACGGCCGAAGTAGCCACCCTCCAGGAGGCCCTGGAGAGAGAGAGGGGGCCCGGGAAGAGGAGAGACAAGCCCGGGAGGAGGAGAGATGAATCTTGGAGGAGTCGGCGAGGAAGGCGGAGGCCGAGGTCGCCCATTTGGCCGAGCAAACTCTGGTTCTGGTCTCGGAGGCCAGGGCCCTTGCGGTGGAGGAGTTCAAGGTCTCCGCGGAGATGAGGGAACTGAACGTCCAGTTCGGCCAGGAGGCGTTCACCAAGGGGTTCGAGCTCTGCCAAGAGA
This sequence comes from Elaeis guineensis, assembly GCF_000442705.2. Lineage (NCBI taxonomy): Eukaryota > Viridiplantae > Streptophyta > Magnoliopsida > Arecales > Arecaceae > Elaeis > Elaeis guineensis. The sequence continues at coordinate 57,214,270 of NC_026001.2, forward strand.
AGGTGGCCGGCAGATACCCGGACCTCAATCTCATCTTTCTTGAGGAATCTGAAGACGAGGCCTGCCCTTCGTCCGCTACCACCGCAGTCGCACCCCCCGCGCGAGTCCTCCACCTCCTGCCCCTGAGGTCTGAGACCTCCGATCTTGTGCATTTATTTTGTCGTCATGTTTCCTTTCTGTTTGTCTTCAAAATTAATCAATAAAGTCAAATTTCTTGTTGTGGATGGCCTCTCCTTCCCCCTCCTCCTCCTTTCTACCTTTCTTCTTGTAATGAGCCGGTCTTTGACGCTTGCACCTTCCAATGGCAGTGCCCTGCTGAAGCACTCCCCTTGCCCCTGGGGGTCCCGCTGAAGTCAACCATCCAGCGACTGAAAAAGGAGGTCCTCCACCTGACGAAGAAGTTGAAGAAGTCGGAGGGCGAGCTCCGCAAGTCGAGACAATGCCATTCCGAAGCCGCCGCTGAGGCCGCCCACTTTAGGAGTCTCCAAGTGAAGGCGATCATGGATTACAGCCGGAGGAAGGCGAACTTCACAAAGGAGCTCGAGGAATGTAAGAAGAGCGCCAGCGACCGGACTTGGGCTCAAGAAGCCAGGATCAGCGCCCTTAAGGTGGAGCTATCAGCTGCGAAGAGGAAGATCGGCCAGCTGGAAGGAAACTCATCCGGCTCCTGGCACGGGTTGATGATGAACAGAAGTGGTCGTAGAAGGTCTCCGACCTCCAGAAGCAGCTTCAAGACGCTGAGATGAGCCACGACGTGCAGCGGGCCAGCTGGCGCCGGCAAGTGGAAGAGTACAAAGGGAGATTCCGGCAGGCGGCGATGAGGTTGTTCGTCTCTAGAGGCAGCTGGTTACTAGGGCGCAGCTTATTACCGCCCAAGATACCGAAGAGCTCCAAGCCCTGAGAGGCACTGTCGAAGGGATTTCTGTCTCCCTCAGGGAGAAGACAGCCGAGCTTCAACAAGTGAGCATCCAACTGGCGCTTGAGCGGAGGGCCGTCGCGGACGCAGAGGCAGAGTCTGAAGTTCTGCGGAAGCGACGTCGAGAAGTGGAGGCTGAGAGCCGGCAACTTCGTCAGGCGCTCCAGGATACGCTGCGGAAGAAGGAAGAACTAGAAGAAACAGTGGAGAACCTGAGGCAGTCCTGGTTGAGGGATGGAGGAGATAACCCTAGGTCGGAGGGAGCGGGGCCTCCTTAGAGCTCTTTTGTAGTCACCCCCTTTTTCTTCTCTCTTTTTTTTTTGTCATTTTGTCCTTCTTTCCCTGGCCGTCCCGGCCCTGTAGTACGTATATCGGAAATGGAAAAAGAGCATTTTGTGTTACCTTGTCCACGTGTAGTACTGATATTGTCGTCGGTTGGACCTTTCTGGTCGTTTGGCTTGTTTGACGTAGATGTCGTGGGGGGGGCTCTTTCCTTTCATCCGACCTTGTTACGCGGCCGAGTTTCGCCATCATTATTAACCCTTGCTGCAGAAGTGGCGGATGGAGCCCGCTCCCGTAGGAGGCCGGGTGAAGTCTTCCTTGGCGGCGGAACCCGGCTCCCGTAGGAGTCCGGGTGAAGTCTTCCTTGGCGGCGAACCCGGCTCCCGTAGGAGTCCGGGTGAAGTCTTCCTTGGCGGGAACCCGGCTCCCGTAGGAGTCCGGGTGAAGTCTTCCTTGGGCGGAACCCGGCTCCCGTAGGAGTCCGGGTGAAGTCTTCCTTGGCGGTGGAACCCGGCTCCCGTAGGAGTCCGGGTGAAGTCTTCCTTGGCGGAGGAACCGGCTCCCGTAGGAGTCCGGGTGAAGTCTTCCTTGGCGCGGAACCCGGCTCCCTAGGAGTCCGGGTGAAGTCTTCCTTGGCGGGAATCCGCTCCCGTAGGAGTCCGGGTGAAGTCTTCCTTGGACGTGACGGAACCCGGCTCCCGTAGGAGTCCGGGTGAAGCCTTTCTTGGCGGCGGAACCCGGCTCCCGTAGGAGTCCGGGTGAAGCCTTTCTTGGCGGTGGAACCCGGCTCCCGTAGGAGTCCGGGTGAAGTCTTCCTTGGCGGCGGAACCTGCTCCCGTAGGAGTCCGGGAAGTCTTCCTTGGCGGCAGAACCCGGCTCCCGTAGGAGTCCGGACCTTCCATTTTGCTTGAGCCGGTCGAGGTTCTCCTCTTGTTACCAGCCTGGCTTGTGGGGGCGCGTTAGGGCGCTGTAAGGCTCTCCCCCCTCCGGTCTAAAAGAACGGGCCTTCAACTTTGCTCATGTCAGGACGAGGTTCTCCTCCTGTTCCTGACATGGCTGTGGGGGCACATTAGGGCGTTGCAAGGCCTCTCCCCCCATCCGGTCTAAAAGAACCGGGCCTTTGACTTTGCTCAAGTTAGGGAGAGGTTTTCCTCCTGTCCCTAACAGGGCTGTGGGGGCACATTAGGGCGTTGTAAGGCCTCTCCCCCCATCCGGTCTAAAAGAACCGGCTTTGACTTTGCTCAAGTTAGGGTGAGGTTTTCCTCCTGTCCCTAACAAGGCTGTGGGGGCACATTAGGGCGTTGTGAGGCCTCTCCCCCCATCCGGTCTAAAAGAACCAGGCCTTTGACCTTGCTCATGTCAGGACGAGGTTCTCCTCCTGTTCCTGACATGGCTGTATTTTTGGAGGGATCATATCCAGTCATAATACATCCATGCTAGGTGGGAGGAGCATGTTAGCTAAAAGAAAAGTAGATTTAAAGCGAAATAGTAAGCGATACATTTACAGTATTCCCGCTCCTCCTTGAGGCCCTCCGGTGATGGAGTCGATGGTCCCGATGGGAGGCCGGTCCCCAGGCTGCTCCTCCCTTTTCTGCGGTTCAGGCGGCGGGAGGGCTCTTGGCCGGTCTCCTCTACCCTCAGGCCTGCGGTGGATGAATCTGTCGAGTCGACCTCGCCAAATGAGCTCCTCGATCTCGTCCTGGAGCTGGATGCATTCCTCCGTGTCGTGGCCGTGGTCGCGGTGGTAGAGGCAGAACTTGTTGGGGTTGCACTTCTCGGGTGTGTGCGCATCCTCTCTGGCCTAGGGAGCTGCTCCCTGACCTCCATCAGTACCTGGGCCTTCGAGGCGTTGAGGGGGGCGTAGTTGCGAATTCCCTGGTGGGGAACCCCTCGAAACCTGTTGTCCGGGCTTCTCTGCCTGCGTGCCCGGGGTGGAGTGTGGGCCGCTTATGTCCAGGAGAGGATCGGGAGCGAGGCCGGGCTTCCTTTGGCCTCTTCTCAACTGCGGGCTTACTAGAATCTCCCGCCTGACGCTCCCTTGCCGTCTCTTCGTCCTTCATTTTGAAGGCTTCTTCCGCTCGGGCGTATCCTTCAGCCCGAGCCAGTAGATCAGCAAAATCCCTGGGGTACTTCTTCTCCAGGGAGTACAAAAGATCATTCTTCTGAAGGCCACCTTTCAGGGTGGCCATGGCAACTGACTGGTCCAAGTTCCGGACCTCCAATGCCACGATGTTGAAGCGGTTGATGTAGGCCCGTATGGACTCCCCCTCCCTCTGCTTGATGTTGATGAGGGACTCCGAACCCTTCCGGGGATGCCGGCTGCTGACAAAATGGGCCATGAATTGGTGGCTCATTTGATCGAAGGAAAATATGGTACCCGGCTTCAGAGCCGAGTACCAGTTCCTTGCTGCTCCCTTCAAAGTAGACGGGAAAGCCCGGAACAAGATGGCGTCAGGAGCACCGTGAAGCAGCATCATCATTCGGAAGGCCTCCAGATGATCAACCGGGTCCGACGTCCCGTTGTAGCTTTCAAACTGGGGAAGCTTGAAGTTCGGCGGGATCGGTTCCTGCATAATCATTTGGGAGAAGGGAGGGTCAGTGCAAATATCCTCACCATAAGCGGGAGGCACGTGGCGGAGTTCTTCGATCCGCCGGTTCATCTCCTGGAGCCTCCGGTCCAGGAAATCCTCTCGACTTCGAGTCTCGAGGGTCCTTTGGCAGAACGGGGGTAGGGATCTTCCAGGGGTGGAGTCGTGATCCGACTGAGGGCTCTCTACCCTCGGACTCGCCTTCCCGGGAAGGATGGGGCGGCTGGCCCAGGTGGCTCGCCCCACCATCGGGTTCTGGCATTCCGGAGATGCCCCCTCCGGATGCACCGACGCCTGCGGTTGCTACTGCTACATCGCTTGTACGGCTTCAACGAGGCCCTTGACCTGCTGCGCCAGCAAGTCAAATTGCTCCGTGCCGACCGCCGCGTCGGAGGGGAGGAGGAGGAGGCTGAGAAACTGGAGGGGAGGCCGGAGCCTGAGATCTGGCCGCGGAGGCCGTAGACCGCCGTGTGGATGCCTTGCACGGAGGCATCGAGTGCTGATCTCGCGGGGGAAGATTAGGAGTGGGTGACGGAGAGATGGTCAGAGATGGCTCCGTTGAGCGCTCCTTCAAGAACAAGGGTGCTGCGAAGGTTCAGGCCCTTCCTCTAGCGCCAATCCTGTTGGTGCAAAAATCTGCTTGCGCTGGAGAAGCTGGAGTCGGGGAAGCCGCGGTCGCCGCCGGGACCTGCAAGGGAAGTCTAAACCGGAGGTGGGGTTGCTCCGGCAAGACCCTCCGATGCTCAAGTCAGTTCTCTGCCTCAACAAGAATGGAGTGCTCGAACGGAGAATTTAGCAGAGTTTTGAGATAAGAAAATGAGCTTAAAGAATAACGTATCTGGGTCTCCCTTTTATAGGTGGAGGAGGCAACGGATTGAAGGCGACGTTTGTAACCATCTGGTAGTGGGCCGCCCGTGGTCAGGGGAATTGATTGCAAAGGATAGTGGAGTAGACGCGTGGCCATCACCGTGGCTCGCCACGTGAATCTGTTACGAGGGGTGGAGCAGCGTCTGTTGTCGTGACTCGCCAGCGGATGGGAGAATCGCATGGAATCCATCGCAGGAGGTGGAGCAGGTTCGTGCCGTTATTGTGGCCTGCCAGGGGGTAGTGGAGCTGTGCGGAATCTGCCACAGGAAGTGGAGCAGGGCGGCGATGGTTACTGCGGCTGTCAGGGAATGATGGAACTGCGCGGAGTCCACCACAGGAAGTGGAGCAGGGTCGTGGCCTTTTGGTGGCCTGCCAGGGGGCGCGATCTGTTGATTGAAGCTCGACAGCGGTCGGAGTCCGCCTCTGTAGAAGTCCGGGAAGGGTCCTCCTTTCGTTGGGGTCGGAGGCGGAGCCCGGCTCCCGTAGGAGTCCGGGCGGAGCTGTGATGCTGCCGGAGGCGGAGCCCGGCTCCCGTAGGAGTCGGGCGGAGCTGTTCTGCTGTCGGCGGTGGAGTCCGACTCCCGTAGGAGCCCGAGCGGAGTCTTCCTGCAATCAAAGTTAAAGGCGAAGGTCAGCTCCCGTAGGAGTCCGGACAGCTTACCAGCAGTTGACGTTGAGGACGGGGCCCGGCTCCCGTAGGAGTCCGGGCGGAGCTGTGCAGCAGTTGATGTCGGAGCCGGAGCCCGGCTCCCGTAGGAGTCCGGGCGGAGCTGTGCTGCTACCGGAGGCGGAGCCCGGCTCCCGTAGGAGTCTGGGCGGAGCTGTTCAGTAGTTGATGTCGGAGGCGGAGCCCGGCTCCCGTAGGAGTCCGGCGGAGCTGTGCTGCTGCCGGAGGCGGAGCCCGGCTCCCGTAGGAGTCCGGGCGGAGCTGTTCAGCAGTTGATGTCGGAGGCGGAGCCCGACTCCCGTAGGAGTCCGAGCGGAGTCTTCCTGCAATCAAAGTTAAAGGCGAAGGTCGGCTCCCGTAGGAGTCCGGACAGCTTACCAGCAGTTGACGTTGAGGACGGGGCCCGGCTCCCGTAGGAGTCCGGGTGGAGCTGTGCAGCAGTTGATGTCGGAGGTGGAGCCCAGCTCCCGTAGGAGTCCGGGCGGAGCTGTGCTGCTGCTGGAGGCAGAGCCGGCTCCCGTAGGAGTCCGGGCAGAGCTGTTCAGCAGTTGAGGTCGGAGGTGGAGCCCGGCTCCCGTAGGAGTCCGGCGGAGCTGTGCTGCTGCCGGAGGTGGAGCCTGGCTCCCGTAGGAGTCCGACGGAGCTGTTCTGCTGTCGGCAGTGGAGCCCGGCTCCCGTAGGAGCCCGAGCGGAGTCTTCCTGCAATCAAAGTTAAAGGCGAAGGTCGGCTCCCGTAGGAGTCCGGACAGCTTACCAGCAGTTGACGTTGAGGACGGAGCCCGGTTCCCGTAGGAGTCCGGGCGGAGCTGTGCAGCAGTTGATGTCGGAGGCGGAGCCCAGCTCCCGTAGGAGTCCGGGCGGAGCTGTGCTGCTGTCGGAGGCAGAGCCCGGCTCCCGTAGGAGTCCGGGCAGAGCTGTTCAGCAGTTGAGGTCGGAGGCGGAGCCCGGCTCCTGTAGGAGTCCGGGCGGAGCTATGCTGCTGCCGGAGGCGGAGCCCGGCTCCCGTAGGAGTCCGGGCAGAGCTGTTCTGCTGTCGCGGTGGAGCCCGGCTCCCGTAGGAGTTCGAGCGGAGTCTTCCTGCAATCAAAGTTAAAGGCGAAGGTCGGCTCCCATAGGAGTCCGGACAGCTTACCAGCAGTTGACGTTGAGGACGGAGCCCGGCTCCCGTAGGACTCCGGGCAGAGCTGTGCAGCAGTTGATGTCGGAGGCGGAGCCCGGCTCCCGTAGGAGTCCGGGCGGAGCTGTGCAGCAGTTGATGTCGGAGGCGGAGCCCGGCTCCCGTAGGAGTCTGGGCGGAGCTGTTCTGCTGTCGGTGGTGGAGCCCGACTCCCGTAGGAGTCCGGGCGGAGCCGTTCTGATGTTGCGTAGGAGCCCGGCTCCCTTAGGAGTCCGGGCGGAGCTGTGCCGCTACGATTCCGCGAGGTTTGGCTGTGGGTATTTTATACCCAACAGGAACCAATTCCTGTACTAATCAAAGTGACATCTAGCAATGGTACCCGATGATCGGATAGGTCGAATAGTCGCAATCGCAACATTCAGAACCTACGTGAATATGGTTACCGTATAATTCATCCCTTTTGACCCTTGTGTTTAGGATGACTCAGGGTTAAACTGTCAACCCTGATGAGATCATCCGAATCAAGCTCAACTCAATTAGTCCTGTGACTCCTCACCAAGACTACCCTGGCCAAGGTTTTGCTAAATTGAAACACGACTGTACACAGCTCCTAAACTGGAGTGGTCAATCCCATCTTGACACACGCACCGACAAGTCAAGTACTTGACTACACCCAACAGCCTTCCATCACTGAATTAGAAATTCAAGTAGTCTAGTGCCTAAGAGCAGTGAGTTACTTGCAAGTCACCGTGGCGGTCTCAGGTCTGAGGGATATTTATACCCATATCCCATCGGAGCAAATCTTGACAGCAGAAATAGCTCCAGATTCGGTCACGTTCAGTGCAGATGTACCATTACATCTCACCTGTATGCCATACTAGTGTCTCCACACTCCTTGGTTATGAGGACAACCAACCCATATGGCACACAATGACCTATGCTCGATAAACGTTGTCGTCCTTGGTAACAACGTATCATTTGATCGCGAACAAGTTTAAGGACTAAGCGACAAATCCTCCTTTGTCGAGTCTAAATAGTCCTAAGGACTTCACCACAACACAGGAGTTCATTAAAAGATGAAACATTTGTGATGAAAAAATATCAAAATAACTTTTATTTATTTATAATTCATGTACTAATATAAAAGGAGCACAACTGTCAACAGGCTGACGATTGGCTTTGGGATACTATTCCCAACAATAGCCCCTTTCTCTAGTGCCAATTCTGTTGGTGCAAAATTCTGCCAACGTCGGAGAAGCTGGAGTCGAGAGGATTGCAGCCACCATCAGGACCTGCAAGGAAAGTGTAAACCAGAGTTGGGGGTGCTCCGGTAAGACCCTCCGACGCTCAAGTCAGTACTCTGCTTCAACAGAAATGGAGCACTCGAATGGGATTTTAGCAGAGTTTTGAGATAGAGTTTAGAGCATAGAGAAGAACGTATCTGGAGGTCTCTTTTATAGATGGGAGAGCGTAACTGATTGACAGCGACGTCCGTAACTGCTTGGTAGTGGGCCATTCGGGACCACACGGAGTTTGTTACGGAGAATAGTGGTATCAGTGGGCTGTTCGGGGCCACGTGGAGTTTGTTATGGAGAGTGGAGTGGTATCCGTTGTCGTGACTTGCCAGAGAGTGATGGAGCCACGTGGAGTTTGTTACAGAGAGTGGAGTGATGTCCGTTGTTGTGACTTGCCAAAGAGTTCAGGCCGGATGGCTGAAGCTCGGTTGGAACATCTGGTGGAGTGGAATAGCTCTCTGTCTCAGCAATCTGAAAGAAGCTTGGATATTTTCAAGGTTGCTGACGGGCTGTTGTTGGGTGCATTAGGCATTGATACTGTAGACCGAAGTCATCTGCTATAGAAGCTCGGGCAAAAATTTTCTATTGGAGAAGTCCGGCAGGAGTCTGATTGCTAGAGAAGTCCGTCTGAAATTTATCTGATGTAGAAGCTCGTCTGAAGACTGTCCGCTGGAGAGGTCTGGTTTCACGAGAAATCCAATAGAAGGTTGACCGATAGTGGAGTTCGAAAGGCATTATGGAAGTTCGTCCGCTGGAGGAGTCTTGAGGATACTGTGGAAGGTTGACTGCTGGAGGAGTCTAGAATTCAATTCTATTGTAGAAGTTTGGATGGAGTCCAATTCTTGTAGGAGTCTGAAAGGAGGCCGCTTACTGTAGAAGTAGTCCAGAAGGAGGCCACTTACTATAGAAGCTCGGATGAAGACCAGTTGCCATGGAAGCTCGGATGGAGACTTCTTATTATAGAAGCTCGGATGAAGTCCACTCATAATAGAAGTTCAGAGTAGAGATCTGGCTGGTGGAGCCCATCCATTGTAGAAGTTCGTCTGGGATCCATCCATTGTAGAAGTTCGGATGGAGTCCGGCTCTTGTAGGAGCTCGGATGAAATTTGGAAGGCGGTCGACCACCGTAGAAACTTGGATGGAGTCTGGTTACTATAGAAGTCCTGCCACTGGAGAAGCTCGATCATTGACGAAGTCTGGAAGAAGTTTGGAGTAAAGTCGATCGTGGCCGGAAGAAGTCTGGAAGAGATTCGAAGAATAGTCGATCACTGTAGAAAATTGGCTGATAGTGAAGCTCAGAGAGCATTTGGAGCAGTTCGGTAGATGAATGGAGGAGCTCATTATTGGAAAAATCTGGATGGCATGATAGGAGTTCGTTCGTTGGAGGAATCTGGAGGACACTGTGGAAGGTTGACAGCTGGGGGAGTCCAGATGGATGCCGCACAAGGTCGGAAGCCGGAAGAGCCCTGGGAGGGTCGGCCTCTTATGAACTTTGACTGAGGTTATTTTATATCCAATAATTAACAAATCAATTACCATACTTGGTTGCTCAATCGTCAACAGCTTGACGATTGGCTTTTGGGACATATTTCCCAACAACTTCCACTTGTCCTAAAGCCACTCAGCACAGTATCTAATACCCATCTTCGACTTGTGGTTGTCGAACTCCTTTATCATCATGGCTTTAGTGAAAGGGTCTGTCAGGTTCTCCTTTCCGTCGATTTTCTGAACGTCGACATCACCTCGATCCACGATCTCCTAGACCAAGTGAAAGCGATGCAAAATGTGCTTCGTCCGCTGGTGTGCTTTGGGTTCTTTCGCCTGAGCTATGGCACCAGTGTTGTCGTAGTAGGGCAGGACCGAACCATCAAGGGAGGGTGCTACTTCAAACTCGATGTTGAATTTTCTCAGCCACACAGCTTCCTTCGTGGCATCCGATGCTGCGATGTACTCCGCTTCACAAACAGAGTCTGCCACAGTATGCTGCTTGGAACTCTTCTAGCAGATAGCTCCACCATTCAAAGTAAAGATATAATCTGATATGCTTCTGCTATCATCATGGTCAGATTGAAAGCTGGAGTCTGTGAACCCCATAAGTTTCAGATCTGACTCGCCATAAACCAACCATTGGTCCTTAGTATTTCTCAAATACTTAAGGATGATTTAATCACTTTTTAGTAGTTTTCTCCAGGATCAGATTGGTATCTACTCACTACTCGTAGTGAGTACGCCACATCTGATCTTGTACATGTCATGGCGTACATGATAGATCCCACGGTCGAAGCATATGGGACTCTACTCATACGCTCTCTCTCTTCAAGAGTTGTCGGATAATTCTTCTTAGAGAGAGAAATTCCATGGCCTATCGGTAGATAGCCCTTCTTGAAATTCTCCATGCTGAACCTCTTCAGCATAGTGTCTATGTATGTGGACTGGGATAACCTAAACATCTTTTTAGATCTATCCTATAGATCTTCATCCCTAAGATGTAGGATGCTTCACCCAAGTCCTTCATGGAGAACTACGATGACAACCAAACTTTTATTCCCTGTAGTGTGGGGATGTCATTTCTGATTAAGAGAATGTCACCTACATACAAAACAAGAAATACCACAATTGGATCATTTGCCCATTTATAGATACAGGGCTCTTCTCCATTCTTAACGAAGCCATACATTTTGATCACCTTATCAAAATGCATGTTCCAACTCTGAGAAGCTTGCTTCAATCCATAAATGGATCTCTGAAGCTTGCACACCTTGGACTCAACTATGGATGTAAATTCCTCAAGTTGTATCATATACACCTCTTCAGTCAGCTCTCCATTCAAGAAAGCTGTCTTTACATCCATTTGCCAGATCTCATAATCCAGATGGGCAACTATTGCAAGCATTATTCGAATGAATTTGAGCATTGCCATAGGAGAAAATGTCTCGTCATAGTCAATACCATAACATTGACGATACCCCTTGGTAATCAAACAGGCTTTATAATTCTCCATCTTTTCGTCTGTGCCCCTTTTTCTTTTGAACACCCATTTACACCCAATGGGTTTAACCCCTTCAGGTGGGTCAACCAATGTCCATACATCGTTGACCTTCATGGACTTCATTTCAGATTTCATGGCTTCAAGCTATTTCTCAGAATTAGATCTCTGCATTGCATCCATATAGGTGATCGGATCCTCATCGTTCTCATTGAGTTCGATGGGATCTTTGTCTCGGACTAAGAAATAGTAGTATCTGTCCGACTGACTTGGTACTCTATCGGATCGTCTTAATGGTGCAGGTTCATTGGGCTCCAGATCTGATCTAATTAAATCTGACTCAGGTTCAGCTATTGGTGTCGGTCCTTCTACCTGCTGAACTTCATCAAGTTCAACCTTAGAGGCAACGGTTCCTTCACCAAAGAACTCCTTTTCTAAAAAGATTGTCTTAAGGCTGACAAACACCTTTTGTTTATCAGCATGGTAGAAAAAATATCCTTTGGTCTCTTTGGGGTACCTGATGAATATGCATTTGTCAGACCTAGGTCTAAGTTTGTCTGTGACTAATCGTTTGACATAGGTCGGACACCCCCAGACCCTAAGATATGAAAGTGCTGGCTTACGCCCTGTCCATATCTCATATGAAGTCTTAATTACAGACTTACTTAGAATCCTATTTAACAGATAACAGGCTAATTCGAGTGCATATCCCAGAAGAATATCGGCAAGCTGGCAAAACCCATCATGGATCGGATCATGTCTAACAAAGTCCGATTTCTCCTTTCAGACACACCATTATGCTATGGTGTTCCTGGAGGAGTCCATTGAGAGAGAATCCCATTCTCTCCTAGATATATGAGAAACTCACTAGAAAGATATTCTCCTTTTCGGTTAGATCGAAGAGTTTTAATACTCTTCCCAGTTTATTTTTCTACTTCACTTCAGAATCATTTGAACATTTCAAATGAATCCGACTTATGTTTCATTAGATAGACATATCCATATCTGGATAGATCATCCATGAAAGTTATGAAGTAGAAATATCCACCTCTAGCACTTGTGCTCATGGGCCCGCATACATCAGTATATACTAGGCCCAAGAGCTCAGTAGCTCTCTCACCTTTTTCAATAAAAGGTGACTTGGTCATTTTACCAAGAAGACAGGACTCACAGGTTGGAAGTGATTCACAATCACTGACTTCGAGGATTTTCTCTTGAGTCCACCTGTTTATTATGTTCTTGTTTATATAACCTAGTCTACAGTGCTGTTGGTGCAAAAATCGCTTGTGCCGGAGAAGCTGGAGTCGCGGTCGCCGTCAGGACCTGCAAAAGAAGTCTAAACCGAAGTTGGGGTTGCTCCAGCAAGACCCTCCGATGCTCAAGTCAGTTCTCTGCCTCAACAAGAATGGAGTGCTCGAACAAAAATTTTAGCAGAGTTTCTAGGTAAAAATGAGAGCTTATAGAATAACGTATCTGGGGTCTCCTTTTTATAGGTGGAGGGGGCAACAAACTGATAGCGATGCCTGTAACCGTCTGGCAGTGGGCCGTCCAAAGTCAGGAAAAATTTATTACAGAGAGTAGTGGAGCGGATCCGTGGCTATCACCGGGGCGTGCCATGTGGAGTTTGCCACGGGGAGCGGAGCGGCGTCCGTTGTCGCGACTTGCCAGAGAATGAAAAAATCGCACGGTATCCATCGTAGGAAGTGGAGCAGGATCGTGGTCATTATTATGGCCTGTCAGGGAGTGATGGAGCCACGTGGAATCCATCGCAGGAGGTGGAGCAGAGTCGTGGCCGTTGCTGCGGCCTGCCAGGGGGTCCAGGCCTATCGGCCGGAGTTTGGCTGGGGTGTTTGATGGGGAGATGTGACTGGCTACCCGTCTGAGAGGAGCTTGGAGCACAGCTCTCGCAGGAGCCCAGATGGAGTCTTCTTTCCGTTGAAGTCGGGGATGAAATCCGGCTCCCGTAGGAGCCCGGGCGAAGTCTACCTGCAATCAAGATCAGGGATGAAGTCCGACTCCCGTAGGAGTCCAGATGAAGTTTACCAGCAACCGGGATCGAGGACGGAGCCCGACTCTCGTAGGGGTCCGGGTGAAGCCTTTCCGCATTCGGAGTTGGGGGCGAGATCTGGCTCCCGTAGGAGCCCGGGCGAAGTCCACCTGCAATCAAGGTCAGGGGTGAAGTCCGGCTCCCGTAGGAGTCCGGACGAAGTTTACCAGCAACCGAGATCGAGACGGAGCCCGGCTCCCGTAGGGGTCCAGGTGAAGCCTTTTCGCATTCAGAGTTGGGGGCGAGATTCGGCTCCCGTAGGAGCCCGGGCGAAGTTTACCTGCAATCAAGGTCAGGGGTGAAGTCTGGCTCCCGTAGGAGTTCGGGTGAAGTCTACCTGCAGCTCGAGTCGTGGGCGGAGTCCGACTCCCGTAGGAGCCTGTACAGAGTCTGCAGGTGAAGTCGTGGGCAAGGTCCGGCTCCTGTAGGAGCCCAGGAGAAGTCCACCTGCAGCCACAGTTAGGGGTGAAGTCTGGCTCCCGTAGGAGTCCGGACGAAGCTTACTTGCAATTAGAGTCAGGGATGAAGTCCGGATCCCATAGGAGTCTGGACGAAGTTTACTTGCAACCAGGATCGAGGACGGAGCCCGGCTCCCATAAGAGTCTAGGCGAAGCCTTTCTGCATTCGGAGTTAGAGACGAGATCCAGCTCCCGTAGGAGTTCGGGCGAAGCTACCTGCAGCTCGAGTCATGGGTGGAGTCTGGCTCCCGTAGGAGCCTGTGCGGAGTCTGCAGGTGAAGTCATGGGCGAGGTCCGGCTCCCGTAGGAGCCCAGGCGAAGTCCACCTGCAGCCACAGTTAGTGGTGAAGTCCGGCTCCCGTAGGAGTCCAGACGAAGTTTACCTTCAATTAGAGTCAGGGACGAAGTCCGGCTCCCGTAGGAGTCGGGATGAAGTTTACCTGCAGCTCGAGTCGTGGGCGGAGTCTGGCTTCCGTAGGAGTTCGGGCGAAGCCTTTTTGCATTCGGAGTTGGGGACGAGATCCGGCTCCCGTAGGAGTTCGGGCGAAGTCTACCTGCAGCTCGAGTCATGGGCGGAGTCCGGCTCCCGTAGGAGCCTGTGCGGAGTCTGCAGGTGAAGTCGTGGGCGAGGTCCGGCTCCCGTAGGAGTCCGGACATCGTGAAGAATTTGGTCGACGCTGGTGGGGTCCTGCCCGTCGGCAAAACTTGGGAGTGTGGCGGAGGCTCGGTCGCCCGGGAGGTTTGAAGAGATGTTGCCGGAGGTCGAAAGTCAGTTGGATCCCCGGAGGGTCACTCCCATCACGAACTTCTGTTGGGAGGTATTTTATACCCAACACCAGTCCCTCTACTTTCGAATTCGAATTTCGAATGAAGGAAGTACAGAGAAATTTTTGCAGCCGAAGTTATCCCCTTGAATCCTGTGCGCGATCGCCCCCAGATATTTTGTCATTAAATGCATGCGTGCTGGAGTCTTTTCGAATCAGGATGATTCGAAGGGACCCTTCAAAATTCTCACTGGTACGCTAGCCTAGGTACGATAGAGTAATGGCTTCGTCAGCTGTCAGCCACTTTTAGCCGCCCGTCATGGTGAGTGGGACACGTGTCGAGCGCGGGTTGGCCTGGGAGATTCGCGATCATTATGGCGCCGGATCCCAGAGTCTATTTAAACCTGCCTTTCCACCTGAAAGTTCTATCGGCATCCGCCTTTTCTCCGAGAGTCCTGACCCTTTTTGGCATCTTCTTTGCCCTAGGCATCCTTCGAGTCATCCCTGTCCTCGCCCCTCTGCATCCTTCAGGGTGATCTAGGTTAGTCCCAGAACCTCCGCTTTTCTTCTTGCCATTTAGGGGCCTTTTCTCCTCCATTTTCTTCTGTTGCATTCCTCTGAGTTAGTCTCCCGCAACCTCTCATCCTTTGTCCTGTTTGTTTCCTTCGGGATCTTTAAGGTCTTTATTTGAAGTCATTCGAAATATCTTCCGGCGCCTCCGCCTCTAGCGATTTCGGGAGTTCTTCCGCTTCAGCCCCCCAGGAGCCCCATCTTGTAGACGAACCCACTCCTAGGACCAGGCTTCGCCCGGTTTTTGCATCGGGTGCTATTCCCTATTCTCTGACTCCGGATGAACTCCTACTGATAAGGGTTCAGTATGGAGTTCCTTCGGAGTACGACCTGGAGCTTCCTGACCTCTCCGACTGGGCTAGCACTCCTCCACCCGATCGTTTTTGCCTGTATCAGGAGGCGTTCCGTGCCGGACTCCGGCTTCCTCTTCCACCATTTGTTGTCGCCCTTTTCCGCTTCTTGGATATCTCTTTGGCTTTAGTTGCTCCAAATTCTTTTAGGTTTTTGATAGGGTTCCTCTCCCTTTGCCACGTAGTTGAGGTTCAGCCATCCTCTCTCTGTTTAGGCACTTCTATACCTTCAAGCGTCACCCTTCGGCGAAGGACTGGTGGTATTTCTCCCCTCAGTTCGGCAAGAAGGGGTTGCTGAAAGGGGCTCCCTCTTCAATCCACAACTGGAAGGGGAAATACCTCTTCGTCCACTGCCCATCTTTGAGGCTGGGCCTACCCCCTTGGGTTCTCTGAGGGACTCTGTCCGCCGGGCTCTCAGTCTGGGGGAGGACGACCTTCAGGCCGCCCGAAAGCTTCTTGACTATTTCGCTCCTTCCCTTCCAAACCTTCTGAGGGAGCAATTTTTGTTCAACATCGGCTTGAGCCCCCAGGATCCTGCGAGTACTCCATCTTTTCTTTTCTCTTCTTTTCTTTCGTTCTTCTTCTTTTTCTTGCTTTCTCTTCCCCCTTCTTTCCTTCTCTTTCTCTTTTTTTTTTTTTTTGTATTTTTTCCTTTTTCTTTTGTCTTTAAGAAACATTCTATTAACAAAGTTGAATTTCTCATCGTGGATGGCTTCTTCCTTCTTCCTTTCTCCTTTTTGTTTTTCTTTCTGCAATGAGACGTGCCTTGACGCTTTTGTCTCTCGATGGCAGTGTCCTGCCGTAGCACTTCCCCTGCCCAGGGGATTCCATTGAAGTCCATGATCCAGCGGCTGAAGAAGGAAGTTCTCCATTTGACAAAAGGGTCGAAGAAGATGGAAGGCGAGCTTCACAGGTTAAGGGAGGGTTACTCTGAAGCCACCTCGGAGGCCACCCGCTTCTGAAATCTCCACATGAAGGGGATCATGGAGTCAGTCGGAGGAAGGCGGACTTCGTGAAGGAGCTTGAGGAACACAAGAAGAGCACCAGCGATCGAATCTGGGCTTAAGCTGTCAAGATCAGTTCTCTCAGGGTGGAACTGTCAGCTGTAAAGGAGAGGATTGGCCAGCTGGAGGGAAGTTCATCCCGGCTCTTGGCTCGGGCCGACGGCGATCGGGAGTGGTCGAAGAAGGTCTCCAACCTTCAACAGCAGCTTCAAGATGCCGAGGTGAGCTATGACATGCATCGGGCCGGCTGGCGCAGGCAGATGGATGAATATAGAGGGAGACTTAGGGTGGCGACCGATGAAGTTGTCCGTCTTCAAGGGTAGCTGGCCGACAGGGCCCAGCTCACTTCTTCTCGAGATTCCAATGAACTCCAGTCCCTAAGAAGAACTGTCGAAGGGCTTTCTGTCACCCTTGGGGAGAGGATGGCTGAGCTGCAGCAATCGAAGATCCAGCTGGCGTGCGAGCAGCAGGCCGTCAAGGACGTGGAGGTGGAGTCTGAGGTCCTGAGAAAGAGGCGTCTAGAGGCGGAGAACGAAAGCCAGCGACTCCGTCGGGCGCTCCAGGATGCACTGCTGAAAAAGGGAGAGCTAGAAGAAGAAGTTGAAAATCTGAGACAGTCCTGGATAAGGGGTGAAGTAGATATTCAAGGTCGGAAGGAGCAGAGCTTTCCTAGGCTCTTTTTGGCCTTCCGTCTTTCCATGCATACATTTTCTCTTTTGTTGTTTTGTCTTGCTTTTATCATTTTGCTCTTCTTTCTTTAGCCTGCCGGGCTTTGTAGTGTATACTTTGTGAATGAAATGAAAAGGGAACTTTGTGTTACCTCGTCCGCATGTTGTATTAAGTTGTCGCCCATCGAATTCCTTTTGTCTTTAAGGCTAGTCCAATGTCGATGTCGTCTGGAGGTGCCCAATCGTCGCCACACCGATTTGCTTTTCTCATCATCCATGGTCGTAGGCTCGAGCTTGGTGGCCCAAACTCCGTATTACCTCGAAGGTGTCGCTGTTTTCTTGACCTGTGTCGGGAGCCTTCTTAGAGGTCGGGGATGTTTGGTAGGAACTTCCCGTCTTTGTTGAGATGAGGTTCCTTAGGTCTTTGGTGTGGTTTATTTTTTGTCTGTTGCCAGAGTAATTCGTTGCTTTTCTTTTTAATTTTCTCCTCTTTTTGAGTGAGGGTCCCCCCTTGCCCTTTTTGGGGGGTCGCGCAGAAGTGTAGAGGTGCCATTGAGGGGACTTTTCCCTTTACCCAATTTGGTTGGGCGGCTGGGTCCTTATCATCATTAGGATGAGGTTCCCCTCCTGTTCCCAGTGGGGCAGTGGGGGCACATAAGGGTTGTTGCAAGGGCCTCTCCCCCCATCCGGTCTAAAAGAACCGGGCCTTCGACTTTGCTCACGTTAGGACGAGGTTCTCCTCCTGTCCCTAACAAGGCTGTGGGGGCACATGTGGGCGCTGTTTGGCCTCTCCCCCCATCCGATCTAAGATGAACCAGGCCTTCGACTTTGCTCATATTAGGGCAAGGTCCTCCTCCTGTCCGTGACGTGGCCGTGGGGGCGCATAAGGGCGTTGTAGGGCCTCTCCCCCCATCCGGTCTAAAAAAACCGGGCCTTTGACTTTGCTCATGTTAGGGCGAGGTTCTCCTCCTGTCCCTAACATGGCTGTGGGGGTGCGTAAGCGCGTTGAAGGGCCTCTCCCCCCATCCGGTCTAAGAGAACCGGGCCTTTGACTTTGCTCATGTTAGGGCGAGGTTCTTTTCCTGTCCCCAACATGACTGTGGGGGCACTCAAGGGCCGTTCTATGGGCCTCTCCCCCGGTCCGACCTTAAAATAATCGGACTTTCATTTTGCTCATGTTAGGATAAGGTTTGCCTCCTGTTCCTAACATGACCTTATTATAATTGTTTGAAGGGGTCGCCCCCAATCGTAACAAGTCCATGCCGAAAGGGAAAGATATGCAAAGTCGAAAGGAATTTTGATTCAAAGCAAAGTCATGTGTAGTACATTTACAGGTTTCCCGAGTTCCATGGTCGTGGAAGGTCTGCTCCTCCTTGAGGGCCTCCGGTGATGGAGTTGATGGTCCCGATCGGAGGCCGATCTCCGGGCTGCTCCTCCCTCCTTGGTGGTTCAGGTTGCGGTAGGGCCCTTGGTCGATCTTCTCTACCCTCAGGCCGGCACTGAATGAACCTGTCGAGTCGACCTCGCTGGATGAGCTCCTCGATCTCATCTCGGAGCTGGATGCATTCCTCCGTGTCGTGGCCATGGTCACGATGGTAGAGATAGAACTTGTTGGGGTTGCGCTTCCCGAGGTGTGTGCGCATCCTCTCTGGCCTAGGAAGCTGCTCCCTGACCTCCATCAGTACCTAGGTCTTCGAGGCATTGAGGGGGGCGTAGTTGCGAAATCTTTCCGGTGGAGAACCCCACCGAACCCCGCGATCCAGACTTCTCTGCCTACGTACCCGGGGAGGAGTATGGACACGCTTGTGCCCAGGAGGGGATCGAGAATGTGGCCGAGCTTCTCTCGGCCTCTTTTCGACTGCAGGCTTACTCGAGTCTCTCGCTTGTCGCTCTCTCGTAGTCTCCTTATCCTTCATTTTGAAGGCTTCCTCCATTCGGGCGTACCCTTCAGCCCAAGCCAACAAATCAGCAAAATCCCTGGGGTACTTCTTCTCCAGGAAGAACAAAAGGTCATTCTTCTGAAGGCCGCCCTTCAGAGTGGCCATTGCTACCGATTGGTCCAAATTTCGGACCTCCAGTGCTGCGACATTGAAACGATTGATGTAGGCCCGGATGGACTCCCCCTCCCTCTGCTTGATATTAATGAGGGACTCCGAACCCTTTCGGGAGCATCGACTGCTGAAAAAATGGGCCACAAATTGGTGGCTCATCTGATCGAAGGAAAAGATGGTACCTGACTTCAGCGTCGAGTACCAGTTTCTTGCCGCTCCCTTCAAGGTGGACAGGAAGGCTCGGCACAGAATGGCATCGAGTGCGCCATGAAGTAGCATCATTATCCGGAAGGCCTCCAGATGATCAACTGGGTCTGAAGTCCCGTCGTAGCTTTCGAACTGAAGGAGTTTGAAGTTTGGCGGGATCGGTTCCTGCATGATCATTTGAGAGAAGGGAGGGTCAGTGCAAATATCCTCACCATAAGTGGGGGGAGCGTGTCGGAGTTCTTCGATCCGTCGGTTCATCTCCTGGAGTCTCCGGTTCAGGAAATCCTCCTGACTTCGGGTCTCGAGGGTCCTCTGGCGGAATGGGGGCAGGGATCTTCCAGGGGTGGAGTCGTGATCTGATTGAGGGCTCTCCACCCTCGGGTTTGTCTTCCTAGGAAAGACGAGGTGGTTGGCCCATGTGGCCTGCCCCACCGTTGGATTCTGGTGTTCCGGTGACACTCTTTCTAGGCGCACTGATGCTTGTGGCTGCTATTGCTGCATGGCCTGCACGGCATCAGTGAGGCCTCTGACCTGCTGTGCCAGCAGATCAAATTGCTCTGTGCCGACCACCGTTGCCGGAGGAGGAGGAGGAGGCTGGGAAACTGGAGGTGAGGTCGGAGCCTGAGATCTGGCCGTGGAGGTCGTGGATCGTCGTGTGGATGCCTTACGGGGAGGCATCGGGCAAAAACCAAGTGGAGGAAGGAGGAGAGGGCACCGAAAAAGATGCCCGGGGGCAATCCCGTTGAGCGCTCCTTTAAGGATAAGGGTACTGCGAAGGTTCACCCCTTCCTCTAGCACCAATCCTGTTGGTGCAAAAATCTGCTTGCACCGGAGAAGCTGGAGTCACGGTCGCCGCCGGGACCTGCAAAAGAAGTCTAAACCAGAGGTGGGGTTGCTCCGGCAAGACCCTCCAACGCTCAAGTCTCCTGACTCTGGAGTGCTCGAACGAAAATTTTAGCAGAGTTTCTAGGTAAAAATGAGAGCTTATAGAATAACGTATCTGGGGTCCCTTTTTATAGGCGGAGGGGGCAACAAACTGATAGCGATGCCTGTAACCGTCTGGCAGTGGGCTGCCCAGAGTCAGGAGAAATTTATTGCGGAGAGTAGTGGAGCGGACCCATGGCTATCACTGGGGCGTGCCACGTGGAGTTTGCCACGGGGAGCGGAGCGGCATCCGTTGTCGTGACTTGCCGGAGAATGGAAGAATCATGCGGTATCCATCGCAGAAAGTGGAGCAGGATCATGGTCATTATTACGGCCTATCAGGGAGTGATGGAGCCGCATGGAATCCATCGCAGGAGGTGGAGCAGAGTCGTGGCCGTTGCTACGGCCTGCCAGGGGGTCCAGGCCTATCGGCCGGAGTTTGGCTGGGGTGTTTGATGGGGAGATGTGACTAGCTACCCGTCTGAGAGGAGCTTGGAGCATGGCTCTCGCAGGAGCCCGGATGGAGTCTTCTTTTCGTTGAAGTCGGAGATGAAATCCGGCTCCCGTAGGAGCCCGGGCGAAGTCTACCTGCAATCAAGGTCAGGGGTGAAGTCCGGCTCCCGTAGGAGTCCGGACGAAGTTTACCAGCAACCGGGATCGAGGACGGAGCCCGGCTCCCGTAGGGGTCCGGGCGAAGCCTTTCCGCATTCGAAGTTGGGGGCGAGATCCGGCTCCCGTAGGAGCCCGGGCGAAGTCTACCTGCAATCAAGGTCAGGGGTGAAGTCTGGCTCCCGTAGGAGTCCGAACGAAGATTACCAGCAATCGGGATCGAGGACGGAGCCCGGCTCCCGTAGGGGTCCGGGCGAAGCCTTTCTGCATTCGAAGTTGGGGGCGAGATCCGGCTCCCGTAGGAGCCTGGGTGAAGTCTACCTGCAATCAAGGTCAGGGGTGAAGTCTGGCTCCCGTAGGAGTTCGGACGAAGTCTACCTGCAGCTCGAGTCGTGGGCGGAGTCTGGCTCCCATAGGAGCCTGTGCAGAGTCTGCAGGTGAAGTCGTGGGTGAGGTCCGGCTCCCGTAGGAGCCGAGGAGAAGTCCACCTGCAGCCAAAGTTAGGGGTGAAGTCCGGCTCCCGTAGGAGTGCGGACGAAGCTTACTTGCAATTAGAGTCAGGGACGAAGTTCGGCTCCCGTAGGAGTCCGGACGAAGTTTACCTACAACCGGGATCGAGGACAGAGCCCGGCTCCCGTAGGAGTCCGGGCGAAGCCTTTCTGCATTCGGAGTTAGGGATGAGATCTGGCTCCCGTAGGAGTTGGGGCGAAGTCTACCTGCAGCTCGAGTCGTGGGCGGAGTCTGGCTCCCATAGGAGCTTGTGCGGAGTCTGCAGGTGAAGTCGTGGGCGAGCTCTGGCTCCCGTAGGAGCCCAGGCAAAGTCCACCTGCAGCCACAGTTAGGGGTGAAGTCCGGCTCCCGTAGGAGTCTGGACGAAGTTTACCTTCAATTAGAGTCAGGGACGAAGTCCGGCTCCCGTAGGAGTCCGGACGAAGTTTACCTGCAGCTCGAGTCGTGGGCGGAGTCTGGCTCCCATAGGAGTCCGGGCGAAGCCTTTCTGTATTCGGAGTTGGGGTCGAGATCCGGCTCCCGTAGGAGTTCAGACAAAGTCTACCTGCAGCTCGAGTCATGGGCGGAGTTCGGCTCCCGTAGGAGCCTGTGTGGAGTCTGCAGGTGAAGTCGTGAGTGAGGTCCAGCTCCCGTAGGAGTCTGGACGTCGCGAAGAATCCGGTCGACGCTGGTGGGGTCCTGCCCGTCGGCAAAACTTGGGAGTGTGGCGGAGGCTCGGCCGCCCGGGAGGTTTGAAGAGATGTTGCCGGAGGTTGAAAGTCAGTTGGATCCCTGGAGGGTCACTCCCATCACGAACTTCGACTGGGGGGTATTTTATACCCAACAAGTGCCATAAGTAGATATCTAACACACTATCTAATCTAGGGTGCTTGCCAGTAGAATTGACTCTTATCGGGCTTGATCTTCTTGGTCTGGCCCTGCACTGATGTCCCAACCTGAACTTGCACCTTCTTCACTTTCTTCTTCTTGTTCTTCTTTCATTTTTTAAAGGGTCGAGAACCAGAAGACGATCCTCCCACTAAGTTTATCGACTCCTTGTAGAGTTGGTGATCTTTCTCAAAGTTCTGAAGCAACCTCAGTAACCCATGGTAGTTCACTTCAGGCTTTGTCATTTTATAATGAGTGAGGAATGGGAGATAAGACTTGGGCAGTGAGTTTAGTATTGCATCTTTTCCAAGCTACTCATGCAAAGGAAAGCCGAGCCTGCTCAATCATTCCATTAGCTCGATCATGTACAATACATGATCAGTGACAGAGGCACCATCCCGTATGTTGGCGTTGAAGATGGCACTGTTGGGAATAGTGTCCCAAAGTCAATCGTCAGCTTGTTGATGGTTGTGCTCTTTCTTGTATTAGTATATGAATTATAAATTAATAAAAATTATTTTGATACTTTTCATCACAAATTATTTCATCTTCAAATGAACTCTTGTGTTGTGGTAAAGTCCTTAGGACTATTTAGACTCGACAAAAGAGGATTTATCGTTTAGTCCTTAAATCTGTTCGCGGCCAAATGATATGTTGTTACCAAGGACAACAACGTTTATCAAACATAGGTCATTGTGTGCCATATGGGTTGGTTGTCCTCTTAACCAAGGAGTGTGGAGACACTGGTATGGCATATAGGTGAGATGTAAGGGTACATTTGCACTGAACGTGACCAACTCTGGAGCTTTTTCTGCTGTCAAGATTTGCTCCGATGGGATATGGGTATAATTGTCCCTCCGACCTGAGACTGCCACGGTGACTTGCAAGTAACTCATTGCACTTAGGCACTAGACTACTTGAATTTCTAATTCAGTGACAGAAGGCTGCTGGGTGTAGTCAAGTACTTGACTTGTTGGTGCGTGTGTCAAGATGGGATTGATCACTCCAGTTCAGGAGCTGTGTACAGTCGTGTTTCAATTTAACAAAATCTTGACTAGGGTAGTCCTAGTGAGGAGTCACAAGACTGTTTGAGTTGAGCATGATTCGGATGATCTGATCAGGGTTGATAGTTTAACCCTGAGTCATCCTATACACAGGGGTCAAAAGGGATGAATTATACAGTAACCATATTCGCATAGGTTCTGAATATTGCGATTACGACTATTCGACCTATCCAGATGTTGGGTACTATTGCTAGATGGTCACTTCAATTAGTACAGGAATTGGTTTCTGTGCTACCAACTTAGTTTCGAACCTGCGAGGTCACACATATTAGAGGTTCGTATCTGATCTGATGGCTGGTGAAGAGTTCCACTGGACTAGGACTCTTCGACCAAGAGTCCTAATGCTCTGAGACTCTGAGTCTTACATGTTTGAGACTCTGTGATCGAGAATTAGGATTCTTTGATCATGAGTTCCACATATTTTGGGTACCGAGGTCAGGAGTCCCACTTATTTGGGACTCTTCGATCAAGATTTCATATCGATGAACTTTGATGCCCGATTGCCCATCAAATTTGGACTTAGTATTTATGAAAAGTTTAATTAGTGATTTGATCACTAATTAACTCAATTTAATTGATAAATTATTTTTGGATCATGTCCAATTGAATTGGATTCAGTTGGGTTTGACCCGATTAGGTTAAGAGTTGACCTAATCGCCGAGGTGGTTTGGTCCCTGATCTGATCAGAGGTTGGGCTTAGTCAATTTCTGATTTGATTAGAATTTTATTGAGCCTAATTAAGCCTAATTTTATTGGATTTAATTTAGTATAATTGTGCCTAACCTATTTTAATAAGGTTGGTTCAATTAGGTGAAGGAAAAACTACTTTTTTCCTGTGTAGGATCTTCCAGATTTCATCAAATCTGAGGTGGAATAAATTAAAAAATTTTATCCTACACTATTTTAGATCTAATGTCTATTAGATCTAGTTTTATTATCTAATATTTAAAATCTAAAATTAAATCTAAAAGTATGAGAAATATAGACATACCTCAAGGGTAATCTAATTATCCTGTAGATGATCGCAGCACTGCCTGAGGTTCTGATGTAGCCACGCAAGCGCCTGGCCTCTACCAGTATCCACTTAGGTAGGA
Organism: Elaeis guineensis; assembly: GCF_000442705.2. NCBI lineage: Eukaryota > Viridiplantae > Streptophyta > Magnoliopsida > Arecales > Arecaceae > Elaeis > Elaeis guineensis. The sequence continues at coordinate 57,238,175 of NC_026001.2, forward strand.
TCTAGAACATCTTCTCCTCATGATTCTATGCTCTAAAAATTAGATCAATATCTGATTTGAAAGTACTTTAGAACTCCTTTTGAAGTTGGAGCAGCAGCCTATCAAAGATGTCCTGCAGCCTTCTATTCCAGGCATCACCATGCCTTGTACCTTTGCCAGACGAATGTCCAACTTCTTGGACATGAAGAGGAGAGAAAGGAGAGTAGGGAGGATGTGGAGAAGTGAGGAGGGGGTGGCAGCTAATGGGTTTTTTTCATAAAATAATTTCTATCTCGAAACCCTTGGTGCAACAGGGTTTATATAGATCCTGTATGCTGCGCAGTGCCACATCATTCGACCAATCAAAAAATTTCAATAAATTCTGAAAAAATTTTGATTGATGGAATGATGTCATCTGATCATATCAGATAAAAATTCCCATACTCTCTCCTATGTTAGCACCAACATTGGATAAGCACAAATAAGGTGGCGCCAAAGAGTACAAGTTTATCAGGACTCTTTGGTTCTTATCCATTTGGGGTGCCTACTTAAATCCAATTGAGCTCACGCCATAATATGATTATGACACCTAATTTAAAATGGTTTGGATATGTGGACACTCCACAAAAATCCTCTAATGAATCCTCTTCAGTTTAAGACCCATATGTCAACTTTTGACAGATGTCCTAAAATGAAATTGACAGGTGCTAGAAATTAGCAGGTATTATCTTAAATTCATCTCATGAATTAAGATAAGCCTTTTTTGAGCTGGACAAGCTTTAATTAGACTGAGAAAAACTTTTTCAAGGTTCTCTGGATGAGCCAGATCACATTTGACTCAGTAGAGATAGAAAAGATTACACGAGGAGAAGTTAGGCTCAATCAAGTGCTAGCACGATTTCCTTGAACCTAATTGGATCTTATCCAAATCAATTGGGGTAGCCCAACTGATGACATCCAGATCCTAACACTTATTTGTGTGACCCAATTAGGTTCAATTATGTATGGTAATGAGATATGTTGTGATCTCATCATCATCATCATCGAAACTCCTTTCGATGGACTAGAACTCTTCTGATTCAGACAATTAGAATGATCGATCATCAAAATCATTCTAATTGCTCTCAAAATCCACCAGTGACACCTAGCAGTATATGGTGGCAATCCATCAGAACTGAAAATGAACCTCTTGGTGCAGCTACCTATGTGATTGAGTTCCTCTATCATGAGTCCCGACTGAATTAGGGTTAAGGTGAACTCGTCAAACCCAACATCAGTCATATGAATCAATTGATCGATCCAAGTCCGATGTGAAACCCAATGGAAAACTCTTTTCTATTATTTCACTCTGCCATGGCCATGGGCTTAAGGACTTGATCTTTCAATCATCATAGGACTACTCTCATCTATCGAGGTTGATAGATCCCATCTTGGTGCGATCTGGCTCCTACAATGGATATGCTACAACCAACATACACCTCAGGGTTTCGAATGACTAGGCGACCAAGTTATGGTGTAATCAAACTATAACACACTCAAGGTGAACTATCGATGCACCTCAGATCAAAGAACTAGACACACAACTGCAGCATCGAGCTAGTCATTGACAAGAAGGTAGACTTCCTTATGATTGCTCGAGGTGGTCATGCTCAATACTCTCATTCTCAATGAATACCTATACTCTTGCTCGGTATCTCCACACCGTAGACTCAAGACTCATCTACCCTAAGGAAGCGATCGTATACCAACCTTCTGGATTGATCACCATCCTCGTGATGATCCTATGGTCAGGAGCAGTTTATGAGTTAGTTATGTAAATTCATGCCTTAAATTTTCAACTCTTGAAAATATGAATTTATATTCCCACTAACTCAAAAGATGTATCACAAACATAATGTATACAATGTGATAGAAAAATAACCTTTTTATTCATTTATTATCAAAATTATAAATTTGCCCTTAGTTCTATATAGGAATGTGTCAGCCGATCTGGCATCTAGGGCACACATCTAACAAACTCCCACTTGACCTAATGTCAATTGGCTACATATCTAAGTCCCATCTTCTCAAGGTGGGCTTCGATCTTCTGTTGGCCCAATGGCTTAGTCAGTGGGTCTGCCACATTGTCTGTGGAGTTGACTCTCTTGATCTCGACATAGCCTTTTTCGAGGTAATCACGAATCAGATGGAATCACCGCTCGATGTGCTTGGACTTCTGATGAGATCTTAGCTCCTTAGCTAGGATTATGGCACCATTATTATCGCAGTAAAGAGGTATGGCATCCGATGACATCACTCCAAGCTCTGCAGTAAATTTTTTATACCAGAATGCCTCCTTCACAGCTTCCGATGCAGCAATATACTTTGCCTCCATGGTGGAATCTGCAATTATCTTTTGCTTGGAACTCTTTCAGCTAACTGCACCACCATTGCAAATGAACAGACTCTCAGATGTCGACTTTTGATCATCTATATCAGACATAAAGTCTGAGTCTGTAAATCTCTGAATCTGGAGTTCTCCATTTCCAAAGACTAGAAACATATCCTTAGTCCTTCTCAAGTACTTAAGGATACATTTCACAGAAGTCCAGTGCTCTTCGTCCGGATTCGACTGATATCTGCTTGTGACACTCACAGCATGGGCTATATCAGGTCGTGTATATAGCATGGCATACATGAGGCTCCCTATTGTCGAAGCATAAGGGATCTTGCTCATGCATTCAATCTCCTCAGGTGTGCTAGGGCACATCTTCTTGGAGAGATGAATACCATGTCTAAAAGACAATAAACCTCTTTTGGAGTTATCCATGCTAAACCTTTTTAGCACCTCCTCTATGTACATCTTCTGTGAAAGTCCCAACATCCTATTTGGTCTATCTCTATAGACCTTAATACTCAGTATAAAGGATGCCTCTCCTAGATCTTTCATAGAGAACTCCTTAGACAACCATACTTTAACTGAGGTCAACATGAGAATGTCATTCCCAATTAGGAGGATGTCATCCATGTATAATATGTGGAAGACAACTGCGCTCCCACTGACCCTTTTGTACACACATGGTTCCTCCTCGTTCTTGATGAAACCAAATATTTTGATCACATCATTGAAACGAGTATTCCAACTCTGAGATGCTTGCTTAAGTCCATAAATGGACCTTTGCAGTTTACAGACCTTGTGATCATCATCACTGGATGTGAAACCAAGCAACTGTTCCATATAGATATCTTCCTTAAGATATCCATTTAAGAATGCCATTTTTATGTCCATCTACCATATTTCATAATCAAAATAGACTGCAACAGCAAGCAATGTGCGGATGGATTTTAGCATGACTACGAATGAGAAGGTATCCTGATAGTCAATGCCTTCGTGCTGACTATAACCTTTCGCTACGAGCCTAGCCTTGAATGTCTCCACATTCCCATCTGCACCTATCTTTCTCTTGAAGATCTATTTACACCCAATAGGTACAATACCTTCAGGTGGATCTACCAAGGTCCAGACTTGGTTTGAGTGCATCGAGTCAATTTTTGATCTCATTGCCTCTAACCATTTCTCAGAGTCGATATCTAATATCACCTCGTCATAGGTCTTGGGATCATCACCATGAATCCCATTTCTCGTGAGGAACATTTCCTTTACATCCTCTTGTATGGTACCTAAGTGCCTTTCAGGAGGATGGAAAACCCTAGTCGATCTACGAGGTGGAAGAGGTTGTGTTAGGACTGGTTCTGATTGATTAGGTTCCTCAGGTTCTTTAGCTCATTGCTCTTGGGAGACATTCTCCTTGAGCTTAATTATTTTTTTGATGCCACCATCTTGAATAAACTATTTTTCAAAAAAAATAGCATTTTGACTCACAATCATATTGTGGTCTTTCAGAATATAAAAATAATATCCTAATGACTTTTTAGGATATCCTATGAACCGAGCTCTAAAAGATCTGAACTCTAACTTGTCCGTCTGCTGTCTCTTGACATGAGCCGAACAACCCCAAATTCTGTGATGATTCAGACTTGGCTTCTTATCATGCCATATCTCATACGGTGTGGTAGGAACGATTTTAGAGGAAATCCTATTCAATACATAAATTACTGTCATGAGATAATGTTCCCAAAGAAATTTTGGGAGGTTTGTGAAGCTCATCATGGAACGGACCATATCTAATAGGGTCTGATTTCTCCATTCTGAAACCCCGTTGAGTTGAGGCGTTCTAGGTGGAGTCCATTGAGAGACTATACCATTGTCCTTAAGATAGTCTAAGAATTTTTGACTAAGGTATTCACCTCCTCGATCTGATCGAAGAACCTTAATGGGATTTTTTGTTTGTTTTTCTACCTCATATCTGAATTCTTTGAACCTTTCAAAGGCTTCAGACTTATGTTTCATTAGAAACACATACTCGTACCTAGACATATCATCGGTAAAGATAATGAAGTAGATAAAGTTGCCTCTAGCCGGCACATCAAATGGGCCGCACACATCCGTATGTACTAGGGCAAGTAGGTCTGTGGTCCTTTTCCCATGTCCCACAAAAGAGAGCTTGGTCATTTTGCCTTGAAAGCATGATTCACAAACAGGATATAACTCAAAAGTCAACGGACTCAGTAGCCTAAATTTCTCCAATTTGTTAACCCTGTCTTTCGCTATATGACCTAGCCTTAGGTGCCACAGATACTTATCATTTAGACTATCTCTAGGCCTTTTAATTCCTATGGCATTCACATTTTGCTCAATATTGAAAACAGATACATCAACATGTAACTGATAGAGACCATTAATAACAAAACTATTTGCAACTTTATTATTTTCATAAAATATGTTACAATGGTCCTTATGAAAGCTAATCACATAGCCTTCTTGTGCTAAACATAAAACAAAAATCAAATTTCTGCTTGCTGCAGGCACATAATAACAGTCTCTTAAAACTAAATCTAATCCTAACGGTAATCGCAGAGGGTAGGTTCCTACGGCTACAGCAGCAACTCTTGCTCCATTTCCGACACGTAGGATCATCTCCCCATCCCTCAGCCTCTTGCTCTCCTCAAGATCCTGCATAGAAGTGCACAAATGAGCACTAAAACCAGAGTCAAGCACCCAACTGGATGCAGAAGAAATCGTAAGATTAGATTTGATAATGAACATACCTCCAGAAGGACCATCCTTCTTGTTGTTCTGGGTGGCCAGGTACTGAGGATAGTTCCACTTCCAATGGCCTTCTGACTGACAGTGGAAACACTTTCCCTTTTCAGAAGCCTTCTTCTTCAGTCCTATCTTCTTGTTCTTGCCATCCACCTTCTGCTTCTTCACGGACTTCTTTTTCTTTCCAAAAGACTTTTTCTTGAAAGAAGTTCACTCCACAGTAAGAACAGAGCCTTTTGAACCTTTCATTGAAAGCTCAGCCGTAACCAGCATATTCATTAACTCGGCCAAGGTACATTGCATCTTATGCATATGGAAGTTCATGATGAACTGACCATATGCATCGAACAAGGACTGAAGGATCACATCAATCTAAAAATCCTTGTCTAAGATGATACCGAGCTTCTCAAGCTCCTCAAGATCCTTGATCATTGTCAAACAATGATCTTGGACTGACTGCCCATCACGCATCTTGGCCTTAAAAAGTCTTTGATAGACTTGATACTTGGCTGCACGACTCTGTTCACCAAACAACTCTTGTAGGTGAGCCAACATTTGGCAGGTAGTCAAAATATTTTCATGTTGACGCTGCAAATCATCAGACATTGCACCCAACATATTGTACCTGGCTTTGTTATCATCATCCATCCACTTTTCCAGAGATGCTCTCTGTTCAGCAGTCGGACGTGCTGGCATGGCAGGTGGGTCCTGGTCCAAGATATAAGTCAATTTTTTGAAATCCAGAATAATTCTATAGTTCCTCAACCAGTCTTTAAAATTTGATCCAGTCAGTCTATGAGTGTCTAGAATTTTGGTCAGGGGGTTTGAGGCAGACACGTTTCCTGTAGAGAGTCAAAAGTTTCTAGTTAGATTTTATAATCAGACTCAACCAATTTGTTTAGAGTTTTTATTTTTAAACAAATTAAGCTCCCACTATTTTCTCAGATCCCTACACTCCCTTGGTAGAGATGTGAAAATCTCTATGATTAGTGATTTCTAGTGGGTGGTGCAGTCTCACCGACTGACTCATCACCTCACCTAACAGTTATTGGTGATGGGTCAACCGATGAGTGGATAACTCTTGTCCAATGATTCTCTAATCATGGTGCACCCAAAACTTGGTCTCTAATTCATGAAGCTCACCGTATCTGGGATATTGCTCCAATCCTTAGTTAAGCCAAACCCACCATTTGCACAAACTAGATTCCTGATTGGGTCCCTCACCGTATCCAAAATATTGAGCCCAATCCATCCTCTAATCCGTAGCATCCAATGCCTAATGGACATGGTTGCATCTTCCCGGTGCAACTGAGCTACTGTAACCAGCCGAGAACAATCAACCTCGGGAAGGGCCCGCACATCCACAATGGTGGAAGACCTAAACTTAATATATTCTTAGGAAGATTTGATTTAGGTCTTTTTAAACTTGACTTGACATAGTCATAACAATTATGACTAACCTAGTAGCATGGGTTAGCTCAAATTGTTAGCCACCTCAAATTAGAACTGGGTCGACACATATGGCCAGGTAAGTGAGACCGGTGGGAGGGATATGCCATTAACTCGACAAGAACGCATTCGAGTCGAGTAGCTCCCAATTAAAAACCAGTCGATCGTATCTGTCCAACTTACCTTAGACACCAAATTGTCGAACCAGAACTAATTGAGTTAGTCTACAATCCAGGCTCTAACCACTAAGCCAAATTAGGTCTTAACTTGATCGAGTCACATCTAAATGTGATTCAACCTTGATCCAGACTTAATCCTATTAGGCTGGTCAATTATTAGCTTTCATGATCCTACCTAACCAACTCTTGATTCGGTTCGATCAACCGCTAGACCTAATTGAGCTACCCAAGCCCGAACCCAATCTTATGAAAATGTCTTAGATCTGAAATTTTCAATTTTAGATCTAACTTAATTTCATAAGCTCAATACATTAATTAAGTTTGGGTTCATAAACAAAGCTTGTAAAATAAATCCTAGGGTTTCAGGATCTAGGATTTTGCAGAAAAGTAAATTTTGATTTTTGATTAAGGATGAACGCGCGGCACCCTTACACATCATATGAACACCCCATTGAATGGGAAGAGAGGGTCTTAAAACTTTACTTTATTCTTATGATCGGACAGCCATGAGAAACACTTTAATCAGAAATATAAATTTAACTACAAAACTAGTTAGATCTAAATTAACATATCACATATACAATTTAAGATCTAACTAATACATGCTTTGCATACATCTCATGTATTAAAAATTAATCTAATTAACATGCTTTCAGATCTGATACATCACATATAATATCTAAAAAATAAAATTTAAATTGAACTATTCAAAATAAAAACTATTCTAGACAAGTTACTAGAACAATTCAACAACTAGTCTAGGCATGCAACAGATCAATTTTATAAAATAATTAAAATTTTATTTTTTATTTTTTAATCTAATTATAATAATTATAATATAAAAAAAATAAAGAATAAATTATATTTAATTCATATTTTAATCTCATTAAAATATAAAACTTAAGACTATTCATGGATTCAATTAATCCTAGTCTAGTTATGCATCTCATGCATATTAGATCTTCTTAGATTTAATTTTAAATATTTTGATTTTAGATCCTATCATATCTGATGTGATATCTGAAATTATTTAATATCAAATAAATTAAAATTAAAATCAGATCTAAAATAGATCTGAAATAGAGCCAACAACCTGGCTCTGATACCACTTGAAGAAAAAACTGCCTTTTTTCTGTGTAGGATCTTCCAGATTTCATCAAATCTGGGATGGAATAAATTAAAAATTTTTATCCTATGCTATTTTAGATCTAATATCTATTAGATCTAATTTTATTATCTGATATTTAAAATCTAAAATTAAATTTAAAAGTATGAGAAATATAGACATACCTCAAGGGTAATCTAATTACCCTGTAGATGATCGCAGCACTGCCTGAGGTTCTGATGTAGCCATGCAAGTTCCTGACCTCTACCAGTATCCACTTAGGTAGGATCTAGAATGTATTCTCCTCATGATTCTACAATCCAAAAATTAGATCAATATCTAATTTGAAAGTACTTCAGAACTCCTTCTGAAGTTGGAGCAACAGCCTATCGAAGATGTCCTGCAGCCTTCTGTTCCAGGCATCACCACATCTTGTACCTTTGCCAGATGAATGTCCAACTTCTTGGACATGAAGAGGAGAAAAAGGAGAGCAGGGAGGATATAGAGAAGAGGGAAAGGAGTGGCAGCTAATAGGTTTTTTGCATAAAACAAGTTCTATCTCGAAACCCTAGGTGCAGCAGGGTTTATATAGATCCTGTATGCTGCGCAGTGCCACATCATTCGACCAATCAGAAAATTCCAATAAATTTTGAAAAAATTCTGATTGGTGGAATGATGTCATCTTATCACATTAGATAAGAATCTCCATGCTCTCTCCAATGTTGGCACCAACATTGGATATGCACAAATAAGGTGGCGCCAAAGAGTCCAAGTTTATCAGGACTCTTTGGTTCTTATCCATTTGGGGCATCCACTTAAATCCAATTGAGCTCATGCCATAATCTGATTATGGCACCCAATTTGAAGTGGTTTGAACATGTGGACACTTCACAAAAATCCTTCAATGAATCTTTTTTAGTTTAAGACCCATATGTCAACTTTTGACAGATGTCCTAAAATGAAATTGGCAAGTGCTAGAAATTAGCAGGTGTTGTCTTAAATTCATCTCATGAATTAAGACAAGCTTTTTCTGAGCTGGACAAGCTTTAATTAGATTGAGAAAAATCTTTTCAAGGTTCTCTGGATGAGCCAGATCACATTTGGCTCAGTAGAGATAGAAAAGATTACACGAGGAGAAAGTTAGGCTCAATCAAGTGCTAGCACGATTTCCTTGAACCTAATTGGATCTTATCCAAATCAATTGGGGTAGCCCAATTGATGACATCCAGACCCTAACCCTTATTTGTGTGACCCAGTTAGGTTTAGTTCTGTATGGTAATGAGACATGTCATGATCTCATCATCGACATCATCGAAACTCCTTTCGATGGACCAGAACTCTTCTGATTCAGACAATTAGAATGATCGATCATCAAAATCATTTTAATTGCTCTCAAAATCTATCAGTGACACCTAGCAGTATATGGTGGCAACCCATCAGAACTGAAAATGAACCTCTTGGTGCAGCTACCTGTGTGATTGAGTTTCTCTATCATGAGTCCCGACTGAATTAGAGTTAAGGTGAACTCGTCAAACCCAACATCAGTCATATGAATCAATCGATCGATCCAAGTCTGATGTGAAACCCAATGGAAAACTCTTTTCCATTATTTCACTCTGCCATGGCCATGGGCTTAAGGACTCGATCTTTTGATCATCATAGGACTACTCCTCTCATCTACCGAGGTTGATAGATCCCATCTTGGTGCGATCTGGTTCCTACAATGGATATGCTACAGCCAACATACACCTCAGGGTTTCGAATAGCTAGGAGATTAAGTTATGGTGTAGTCAAACTATAACACACTCAAGATGAACCATCGATGCACCTTAGGTCAAAGAACTAGACACACAACTACAGCATCGAGCTAGTCATCGACGAGAAGGTAGACTTCCTTATGACTGCTCGAGGTGGTCACACTCAGTACTCTCATTCTCAATGAATATCTGTACTCTAGCTTCGGTGTCTCCACACCATAGACTCAAGACTCATCTATCCTAAAGAAGCGATCATACACCAACCTTCCGGATCGATCACCATCCTCATGATGATCCTATGGTCAGGAGTAGTTTATGAGTTAGTTATGTAAATTCATGCCTTAAATTTTTAACTCTTGAAAATATGAATTTACATTCTCACTAACTCAAAAGATGTATCACAGATACAATGTACACAATGTGATAGAAGAATAATCTTTTTATTCATTTATAGTCAAAATTATAAATTTGCCCTTAGTTCTATACAGGAATGTGTCAGTCGATCTGGCATCTAGGGCACACATCTGATATTAGGTTAATTTAATATTTGAAACCACCTTGACTTATCTCCCTGCATCACCTCACCTCATCTGCGCCTATTTGAATTCATAAGAAATGAATTCTCATGAATTTTCTCCTATGCAAAAGCCTTCCCACGCCCTTCCTTGTGCGCCACTTGTGTGGATAATGATAAGGTTGGTTGGCCTTCAAATAATGTTTGAATTTGAATGGGCAACTAATCCATGCGCCACCTTATCCTTTTATGCACCCCATTCTCTACAGGAGAAAAAGTTTCTCGTGTAAATTCTCCACGCACAAAGAACCCACACCCCCTTCTTCTCATGCCAAGAGTGGATAAAGATTGGTTGGTTGGCATCTGAATTCAAATTCGATTTGAATTCAAGTGAGCAACCACCTAGCTTTATCCTCTCACGCGGTGAAAACACTGTAAAGATGCGGTCTTGCACCATTTTAAAAAGAGAGAGAAGGTGGGGCGTGCGACATCTGATCCATGAGAGAAAGCATGGCATGAGAAAGGCTCTGTGTGTGAGAAAAGAAAAGAAAAGAAGAGAAAAGAAAAGAAACAGAAAGTGCGTAGTATTTTTCTGAGAGTACCCTAGGGTTTCTGCCTAGGGTTCGGGAAGTGAGAAGGTGAGCTACGAGTGTCGTGAGCCTACCAAACTTTAGGAAGAGCTTCATCAACCTCTCTACTATCTCTACTGACAATCTGAAGCATTTAAGGAATCAACAGACACCGATCGAAGGAGTTCGATCAGCATCGGCCATCGAAAGGGTTCTGTAATGAACTAGCATTCGTGAGGAGCCGATCAGATCGAGAGCTTCATGTGGATGATCCACAGAGGATAAATATACTGTGTGGCTTCATTACGATGATCAGACCTTCTCGATGGTGATCAGACTGCAACGATCGACTATCTGCATGAAAGTAATGTGTTCTGAACACATAATAGTAAAACATTTACTGTAGAATTCAAAATTTTAAATTTAAATACATGCTATATATATCATATTTAGATCTTTATATAGGGTTAATATATATTAATTAGTTAGATTAATTAATAATTTTCACTATAAAATTATAATTTTGAAAAGTTTTTAAATTACCATTTTACCCCTGCACAGAAATTCACTCAAAATGGTATTAGAGCGGGTTCTAAAATATGATATACATTTGTATGCATAGATTATGTAGTAATCTAAAAGTTAAATTTGAAATTTAAATTTGGATTTTAAAATTCAAAATTTGAATATTGAATTTTGAAATTTGAAATTTGAAATTTGAAATTCAAAATTTAAAAATTTGAAATTCAAAATTTGAAATTTGAAATTTGTTTGAAATTTCAAATTTAAAATTCAAAATTTAAAATTCAAAAATTTGAAATTTGAAATTTGTTTGAAATTTGAAATTCAAATTTTAAAATTTGAAATTTAAATTTTGAAATTGGTATATTTAGATATACTTGATCCAAGTAGCAAGTAGTCTAATTGGGTTGGTTGCCATGGTCGTCTGGTCATAGGAGAAAAGTAGGGTTTAAAGGCTCTCTCCTCCCATTCGATGGGGTTCTCCTATGGCGGTAGGGGTACCGAGTGATTATATCCCATGCAAACAAAGCAACAAAAGGACTTAATTGTAAAGGTTCAATTATAAAATTTATCATGAATGTGTTAGATTAGATCTAAAAGAATATTCATGATTTATTTTGATTGAGTTATTTTCTGTTATGTAATTAGCAATAGGATTGCTGTTTATGAAATATGCTGATCCGTCTGTAAAATGAGTCAACACATTTGGTGAATAGAAAATAAAATCTTTCAAATTTGAAAAATTATTTTTGAAATACCAAACCTTGACCCATCAGCCCAAATACTTAATTAAAAGAATTAAGTGTTATCTAGTTGGTCTAGAATTGTGAATTAAGACCTAAGATAATTGCATAAACTTGTGGGTCAATGGGTTAGATGGATTAGGTCTATAATTGGGTTAGACCTAAAGTTAAGTTAAAGAAATGGACTAAATTAGAGTAATTGGTCAAATCTAATCAAAAGTTGAATTAGATTAGGTCAAGGACACTCTAGACTCAACTCCAATAGTTGTAGTTGAATGGGTCCATGTCTTTAACTAGACCAAGATGGACTTAATTCATGGCTATGCGGTGGAACCCTATTTACTAAGTTGATCAAATTAAAACTAATGAACCGATTGGTGTCTAAGGTAAGTTTGGCAGTCTGACCAGTGATTTTTAACTGGGAGCTACTCGCATTGATTCGATCTCTGACGAGTTAATGGCATATCCCTTCCACTGATCTCACTTACCTAGCCAACCTGGTGAGTTAGGTTTTGATTAGATTACTTGGTGATTAGGGTTCACCTATGTCATTAGGTAAATCAGTGTGACTGATTTAGGTGCTCCTAATGCCAGCTTTAATTAATTTTTTTTTAATCTGACTTGGTGAATTCAGTAGGAGGATTGAAATTGGTTGGTTAATTTCTTCTCTTCTATCTTTTAATAAAATTTTTAAAAATTATTAGGTCCCTAAAATTGATTAAGTTATAGTGATAACTAAGTCATAGCCTCCTATTAAGTGAGTGATAACGAGTCCATTAGTTTAATAATCAATGGAGGCCCAAAGGCCTGGTGCTTATTGACTAATGGAATTATCATTCATAATATGATCATTTGGTTGAGTCTTTCTGATGGTGGTCAGGTTGGCCGGCCAAAGTCGGGCCTGATCATTTATTGGTCAGATTCACCAAATCAAGTCATGTTAATGGTTGGACCTAACCAGATCTTTTCAGTAGAGGCCAAAGCCTACTAATTAGGTTCTGGGGCAAAAATCAATTACTAGAAGTTGTTTAGAGAAACAACTGGTCATGAACCTACCCATAGATGCACATGGGTTGACCAACCAAAGTTGGGCTCGTGTGTAGTCTGTGTGGATTTTAGTACCCACTAAGGAATTAAAGTAATTCCTCGAATTGGAGGTTGAGGCTACTAGTTCGTAAAAATACTGAGAGAAACTTTAGACTAAAGTTCAAGTCTTTAGTATTAATAATTTATGTACTATTAAAAGTCTGATTTTCCTTTATATAGCTATGGCCACTACCCTATCGCTCCGATCATTATTAGATAATGACAAGCTCATGGGACCTAATTTCGATAGCTGGTATCAAAAATTGAAAATCATTTTAGAGCATGAGCGGATCCTTTATGTAGTAACAGATCCAGCACCTGAGGAGCCAGCCCCGAATGCTAGAGGGACGGTCTGAGATACTTACCAGAAGTGGCTCAATGACCACACCACCATTCGGTGCATAATGCTGGCGATAATGAATGATGAGTTCAGCTGCAGGTTCGAGAATGCCCAGCTGTAAGAGATGCTTCAAATATTGAAGGACTCCTTTGGCACGCCTGACGATGTTGAAAGGTACAAAACTAGTTGTGCCATTTTCAATGCTTAGATGAGGGATGAGGTCTCAGTCACCGATCATGTACTGTACATGATCGAAATGATTGAGTGCCTAAGTAAACTGGACTTTTCCCTTGCACGAGCAGCTCGGTAAGGATGCGATCCTTAATTCTTTGCCCAAGTCCTTCCTCCCCTTCCTTACTCATTTTTGGATGACAAAGCCTACAGTGAACTACCACTGCTTGTTGGGGTTGCTGCAGAACTTTGAGAAGGACCACCAGCTCCATAAGGAGTCGGTAAATATTGTGGGAGGGTCTTCTTCTGGTTGTTGACCCTTTAAGAAAGAGAAGAAGAACAAGAAGAAGAAGAATAAGAAGGTGCAGCCGCATGCAGGGACATCTGCACAGGGTCAGATCAAGAAGCACAAGCTGGACCAGAGCCAGGCGGAGTGCTTCTTTTGCAAGAAGCAGGGGCACTGGAAGAGGAACTGTCCTCTATACATTGCCTCCCTGGATCCGAACAGGCTGAAGAAGAAGCAAGGTAATTATATTATAACACCTTGCAACTTTTTCATTTGTGATACTACTGCTTAGGTATTGGATACTAGAAGCCCTTATCATATCTGTAATAGGATGCAGGGTCTGCAGGTCAGTAGGAGATTTGATGAAGGCGAGAGGTTCCTGAACGTTGGAGATGGAAGCAAAGTTCCAGTTCTAGCTTTAGGAATCATGAATCTTGTAATCAACTCTCGTAATGTAATTCTGAGTGAATGTCACTATTGTCCAAGTTTTTTATTAAATATTATTTCTGTAGGCCTTTTGGCCATGTACAATTATGAATTTTTAATAAAAAAAAATGTTTGAAATATCATTTTGAATGATGTTACAATGTTTGTTAGATAACTAAATAATGGAATTTACTTACTATCACAGCCTGTTAATGTGGTTCAAACCTTCGGTAAACGTCTTAGAATGGATAATATGTCAGAAGTCTACCTTTGGCACTGTAAGCTAGGTCATATCAACAAGAACAGGATAAACAGGTTGGCTCAAGAAGAAATTCTTGAAGTTGGTGATTGTGAATCACTTCCAACCTGTGAGTCCTATCTTCTTGGGAAGATGACCAAATCACCTTTTACTGAAAAAGGTGAGCGAGCCAGTGAACTCTTGGGTCTGATACATTCTGATGTATGTGGACCCATGAGCTCAAGTGCAAGAAGTAGATATTTCTACTTCATAACCTTCACAGACGACCTATCGAGGTATGGGTATGTCTACCTAATGAAACATAAGTCAAAGTCGTTTGAAATGTTCAAACTATTCCGAAATGAGGTAGAAAAATAAACTGGGAAGTGTATTAAAACTCTTCGATCTGATCGAGGAGGTGAATACCTTTCCAATGAATTTCTGACATATCTTGGAGAGAATGGGATTCTCTCTCAGTGGACTCCTCCTGGAACACCACAGCATAATGGTGTGTCTAAAAGGAGGAATCGGACCTTGTTGGACATGGTTCGATCCATGATAAAGTTTGCTAGTCTACCGATCTTCCTCTGGGGATATGCACTCGAATCGACTTGTTACCTTCTAAATAGGGTTCCGAGTAAGTCTATAACCAAAACGCCATATGAGATATGGATAGGACGTAAGCCAGTACTCTCACACCTTAGGGTTTGGGGGTGTCTAGCTTATGTTAAACGTTTAATTACGGATAAGCTTGGACCTAGGTCTGACAAGTGTTATTTCATAGGGTACCCAAAAGAGACCAAAGGATATTATTTCTACCTAGCTGATGAGCAAAAGGTGTTTGTCAGCCTTAAGGCAATCTTTTTGGAAAAAGAGTTCCTTGGTGAAGGGACTGTTGCCTCTAAGGTTGAACTTGAGAAAGTTTGGTAGGTGGAAAAACTGACACAAGTTGCTGAACCTAAATCGATTTGGTTAGATCAGATCCAGAGCCCATTGTTCCTGCACCCTTAAGGCGATTTGGTAGAGTACCACGTCAACCAGATAGATACTATGGTTTCTTGATCCAGGACGGCGATCCTGTCGAACTTGATAAAAATGATGAGGATCCGATCACCTACATGGATGCAATGCAGAGACCTGACTCTGAGAAATGGCTAGAGGCCATGAAATTTGAAATGGAGTCCATGAAGGTCAATGATGTGTGGACATTGGTTGACCCACCCGAAGGAGTAAAACCCATAGGGTGTAAGTGGGTCTTCAAGAAGAAGAGGGGCGCAGACGGAAAGGTGGAGACTTATAAAGCTTGTCTGGTTGCTAAGGGATATCATCAACGTTATGGTATAGACTATGACAAGATGTTTTCTCCTGTGGCAATGCTCAAATCCATTTGGATTATGCTTGCGATAGCTGCCCATCTGAACTATGAAATCTGGCAGATGGATGTGAGACAGCTTTCCTAAATGGAGAGCTGGATGAAGAGGTGTATATGATACAACCTGAAGGGTTCACATCCATAGATGAGTCTAAGGTGTGCAGGCTACAAAGGTTCATTTATGGATTTAAGCAGGCATCCCGGAGTTGGAACATATGTTTTGATAGGACGATCAAGACGTATGGCTTCGTTAAGAACAGAGAAGAGCCCTGCATTTATAAGTAGGCTAATGGTCCAGTAGTGGTATTTCTTGTATTTTATGTAGATGACATTCTCTTAATCGAGAATGATGTCCCTGCATTACAGAGAATAAAGATTTGGCTGTCGTCACAGTTCTCCATGAAGGATCTGGGAGAAGCTTCCTACATCCTAGGGATGAGGATCTATAGGGATAGATCTAAAAGGTTGCTTGGCTTATCCCAGTCCACGTACATTGATACTATGCTGAAGAGGTTTAACATGGAGAATTCCAAAAAAGGCTATCTACCGATAGGCCATGGAATTTCTCTCTCGAAGAGAGATTGTCCGACAACACCTCAAGAGAGAGAGCATATGGGTAGAATTCCATATGCTTCGATGATGGGATCTATCATGTACGCCATGACATGTACACGACCAGATGTGGCATACTTACTAGGGGTAGTGAGTAGATACTAATCTGATCCAAGAGAGAATCACTGGAAGATTGTTAAAACCATCTTGAAGTATTTAAGAAATACTAAGGATCAGTGGCTTATTTATGGTGAATTGGACTTGAGACTTATAGGGTTTACAGACTCTAGTTTTCAGTCTGATCACGATGACAGCAAGAGTGTGTCAGGATTTATTTTTACCCTTAATGGTGGGGCTGTCTGCTGGAAGAGTTCCAAGCAGCACACTGTGGCTGATTCAGTTTGCGAGGCAGAGTATGTCGCTGCATCAGATGCTGTCAAAGAAGCAGTGTGGCTGAGAAAATTCTTCATCGAGCTAGGAGTAGCACCCTCCCTTGTTGGTCCAGTTCTGTTCTACTGTGTTAGCTCTGGAGCCATTGCTCAGGCGAAGGAACTGAAGGCACACCAGTGGATGAAACATATTCTGTGCCGCTACCATCTTATCTAGAAAATTATGGATAGAGGTGACGTCGACCTTCAGAAGATCGATGGGAAGGAGAATCTAGCCGACTTATTCACTAAAGCCATTGCGGTGAAGGAGTTCGACGACTTCAAGTCAAAGATGGGTATTAGATACTGCATCGATTGGCTTTAGGCCAAGTGGGAGATTGTTGGGAATAGTGTCCCAAAGCCAATCATCAGCTTGTTGATGGTTGTGCTCTTTCTTGTATTAGTATATGAATTATAAATTAATAAAAGTTATTTTGATATTTTTCATCACAAATTGTTTCATCTTCTAATGAACTCTTGTGTTGTGGTGAAGTTCTTAGGACTATTTAGACTCGACAAAGAAGGATTTATCGTTTAGTCCTTAAATCTGTTCGCGATCAAATGATATGTTGTTACCAAGGACAACAACGTTTATCAAGCATAGGTCGTTGTGTGCCATATGGGTTGGTTGTCCTTTTAACCAAGGAGTGTGGAGACACTAGTATGGCATACAGGTGAGATGTAAGGGTACATCTGCACTGAACGTGACCAACTCCGGAGCTTTTTCTATTGTTAAGATTTGCTCCGATGGGATATGGGTATAACTGTCCCTCTGACCTGAGACCACCATAGTGACTTGCAAGCAACTCACTGCACTTAGGAACTGGACTACCTGAATTTCTAATTCAGTGATGGAAGGCTGCTGGGTATAGTCAAGTACTTGACTTGTCGGTGCGTGTGTCAAGATGGGATTGACCACTCCAGTTCAGGAGCTGTGTACAGTCGTGTTTCAGTTTAGCAAAACTTTGACCAAGGTAGTCCTAGTGAGAAGTCACAGGACTGTTTGAGTTGAGCACGATTCAGATGATCTGATAAGGGTTGACAGTTTAACCCTGAGTCGTCCTATACACAAGGGTCAAAAGGGATGAATTATACAGTAACCATATTCTCGTAGGTTCTGAATATTGCAATTGCGACTATTTGACCTATCTGGATGTCGGGTACCATTGCTAGATGGTCACTTCAATTAGTACAGGAATTGATTTCTGTGCTACCGGCTTAGGTTCGAACCTGGGGGGTCACACACATTAGAGATTCCTATCTGATCTGATGGCTGGTGAAGAGTCCCACTGGATTGGGACTCTTTGACCAAGAGTCCTAATGCTCGAGAACTCTGAGTCCTATATGTCTGGGACTCTGTGATCGAGAATCAGGATTCTCTGATCATGAGTTTCACACATTTTGGATACCGGGGTCAAGAGTCCCACTAGTGTGGGACTCTTCGATCAAGGTTTCATATCGATGGACTTTGATGCCCGATTGCCCATCAGATTTAGACTCAGTATTTATGAGAGATTTAATTAGTGATTTGATCATTAATTAACTCAATTTGATTGAGTAATTATTTTTTGATCAAGTCCAATTGAATTGGATTCAGTTGGGTTGAGTTGACCTAATCGCCAAGGTGGTTTGGTCTCTGATCTGATCAGGGGTTGGGCTTAGTCAATTTTTGATTTGATTAGGATTTTATTGAGCTTAATTAAGCCAAATTATATTGGATTTAATTTAGTCTAATTGTGCCTAACCTATTTTAATAAGGTTGGTTCAATTAAGTTGATTTAATATTTGAAACCACCTTGACTTATCTCCCTGCGCCACCTCACCTCACCTGCGCCTATTTGAATTCATGAGAAATGAGTTCTCATGAATCTTCTCCCATGCAGAAGCCTTCCCACGCCTTCTCTTGTGTGCCACTTGTGTGGATAATGATAAGGTTGGTTGGCCATTCAAATTTAAATAATGTTTGAATTTGAATGGGCAACTAATCCATGCGCCACCTTATCCTTTTATATGCCCCATTCTCTACATGAGAAAAAGTTTCTTGTATAAATTCTCCATGCACAAAGAACCCATGCCCCCTTCTTCTCATGCCAAGTGTGGATAAAGATTGGTTGGTTGGTATTTGAATTCAAATTCAATTTGAATTCAAATGAGCAACCACCTAGCTTTATCCTCTCACATGGTGAAAACATTGTAAAGACATGGTCTTGCACCATTTTAAAAAGAGAGAGAAGGTGGGGCATGCGACATCTGATCCGTGAGAGAAAGGGTGGTGTGAGAAAGGCTCTGTGCATGAGAAAAGAAAAGAAAAGAAGAGAAAAGAAAAGAAACAGAAAGTGCGTAGGGTTTTTCTGAGAGTACCCTAAGATTTCTGTCTAGGGTTCGAAAAGTAAGAAGGTGAGCTACGAGTGTCATGAGTCCACTAAACTTCAGAAAGAACTTCATCAACCTCTCTACTATCTCTGCTAATGATCTGGAGCATCTAAAGAATTGACAAACATCGATCGACGAAGTTCGATTAGCATCGACCATCGAAAGGGTTCGTGAGGAGCCGATCAGATCGGGAGCTTCGTGTGGATGATCCACGTGTTGGGATATATATCCCAAAAGCCAATCATCAAGCTATTGACGGTTGAGCAATCAAGTATTGTAATTGATTTGTTAATAAATAAAATATATTTGGCATCTTCATCATAAGCTTTCATCTTCTAATGAACTCCGTTGTTATGATGAAATCCTTAGGACTATTTAAGTTCGATAAAGAGAGGATTTATCGATTAGTCCTTAAAACTGTTCACAACCAAATGATAGGCTGTTAATAAGGATGACAGCTTCTATCGAGCATAGGTCGCTGTAGGCCATATGGGTTGGTTGTCCTCTTAACCAAGGAGAGTGGAGACACTGGTATGGCATACAGGTGAGATATAAGGGTACATCATCATTGAACGTGACCAACTCCAGAGCATTCTGCTGTCGAGAATGTCTCCGATGGGATATAGGTATAAGTGTCCCTTAGACTTGAGATCGCCTCAGTGACTTGCAAGCAACTCACTGTGCTTTGATATGGACTAACTGAATTTCTAATTCAGGGACGGAAGGCTTCTAGACACAGTCAAGTACTTTTGAAGTCAGAGTGTGATCGAGATGGGATTGACCACTCTAAAAGTTGGAGAAGAATGAGTTGCTGTATTTCAATTTAGCAAAACCTTGGCCAGGGTAATCCATCAGATGGATTTGATATTTTGAAATACAATGTGGAAAACCTGATCAGAGTTGAAAGTTGAACTCTGAGGTGTCCTATGATAATTTTGGTCAAGGGGATGAATTATATGAAAACTATATCCGTATGGGTTCTAAGGATGTTGTTCTACATATTCGACCTATCCGATCGTCGGGTACCATTGCTAGATGGTCACTTCGATTGGTATAAAAATTTATTCCTGTGCTATCGGCTTAGGTTCGGACCTATGAGATCACACACATTAGAGTTCATGATCCAATCGGATGGTTGATTTAAGAATCATTCTAGGGTTAAATGATCAATAGATTGACATTTAACCCAGTGCAAGTGTTGCAGGAGGATCGATTAGCAATTCGATTGCTAATTGGCTTAATTTGATTAAGCCAATGGGCTGAGATTAAGTTTAATTAAATATAATTTAATTAGATTTGGTTTGGGCTTGATTGGATCAAGTCCAATTGATTTATTGGATAAGCCAAGTGCAAGGAAAAACTAGTCCTAGTTCAACTAGGACTTGGGTCAATTTAATTTCTAATTTGATTAGAAAATTAAATTAGATTTAAATCTAATTTAATCTGATTAAATTAGGTTCTTAATTGAGTTAAGACCTATTTTAATTGGGTTGATCTAATTTTGGTTTGATTTGATTTGGGAAACCAAATTAAAACAAGTCATAAGATAGAATCCTAGTAAGACTAGGATTCCACCTTGCACCACATAAGCCTTCCCCACGCCCTCTCTCTCATTCAATGCCAATCTCCTCTTATTTTGTGTGACAAAAGCCCTCTCCCAGGTCTCTCCCACATTCACAAAAGGTCTCCTCTCTTCTTTCTTACATGGAAGGTGGTTTGGATCAAATCAAAAAGGAATAAATTTGGATTTTGAATTCTATGAGATAGAGTTTTAGAAATCTAAAACTCTTTCAATTTTGCATCGAATTTATCCAATTTTTTTTTGAAATTTTTGTGGCTTTTAGGGTACACATTGTGCACCCTTTTCTGGTAATCCATGTATGAAAATATGGAGGAGGTGCTCAAGAGTTGGGCGCCCCTTAACTTGCCATGTTTGGATAAGCCTTGACTAGGTATTTGACCTAGACAAGGACTCTATCATATCTCTCTATATAAAATGATTTTTTTTATGAAATTTTTGGAAAAGATAGAGATTTGAGAGACATTTGGCCATCCAGAAATTAGAGAGAAAGACCTTTGGGTCATGGAGATATAAAAGACACAAGTTAGGGTGTCTAGAGAGAGAAATGAGAAGAAGAAGAGGGTCTTCTTCTAGGGTTGTTTGTTTTCATATCTTTCCTCCCTCCATCTTGAGTTTCCTAAGAGCGTCTCAAATTTGAAACTCCTCCTTCTACTTTCTATCTTTGGAAGAGTCCAAATCAAGAAGAAGGAGGCACCTGATCAACCATCAAAGAAGGATCAGCGCAGTACTAGCATACTGTGCTGATTTTCTGAAGCAAGACTTCTGATCGAGATTCGTGGGCTCGTGTGGATGACTCCTAGAGGCTGGACGCGTGTGCAGCTTGCAACATCATCCTCAAGCCCAGATCAGTGAGGTTAGAATGTCTAACTTTCAAGGTAATAGATCTGATCTATTGTTTAATACATACATTAGATGTAGTATAGAAACATGTTGATATGATCAACATGTAGTTCATGTTATATTTATATATTTTAATTTTTGATTTAATGCTATATAATAATCATGTAATAAAATCTTAGATCTAGAGATTCTCTAATTTTAGAAAATAAATTTTGATTTATTTAAGTCTTCCGCTGTATGATCTTGAAAAAGTTTCAAGATCTAACTCTGAAATCCTAGATCTGGTTTTTACAATTGATATCAGAGCCTAGGTTCTTTATTACATAATTATTTATATATACCTAGATTATTTCTTAGATTAGATCTAATTTATAATCTGATTATTAAATTTAAAATTAAAATTTTAGATCAATCACGAACTGCAAGGTTGTCCTGCTGTAATGTTTATCCCTTACAGTGCAAAGGTTATCCTAGTTTGTGTGATCTATCTTTAATCATAAATTTATTAGATATGATCTAGATTAAATTTATGATTTATTAGATTTAAAAGGTATTTAAATTTGAAATAAAATCTCTTTGTTAATAATTTTTGTGCAAAGAAATTGTTTAAAGTTGAAACTATTTCAATTACATGAACTAGTTTAGATTAGATCTAAAGTAGTTTCATGTTTATTTCACTTGTATCTTGATTATGAATCAAACATGCAATATGGTTGGTAAAATCATATTGTAAAATTATTTTACAAATATGAAAATTATTTTTTGAAAAGCCAAACCTAACCCTCAGCCCAAAACTTAATTAAGAATTAAGAAGTTGTTTGATTAGGTTCTAGGATTGTGAATTGAAGAACCTAAGATACAAACCATAACACATTGGGTTAATGGGTTAGTGGGAATTAAGTCCATTAATTGGGTTAGACCTATGGTTAGATTGAAGATGGACTTAATTAGAGAATTAACTAAATCTAATCAATTGTTGTCTTAGATTAGGTCAAGGATTCTCTAGATCAATTACAATAGTTGTAGTTGGTCAAGTCCATATCTTTAATGAGAACCAAATGGACTTGATTCTTGGCTAAGCGGTCTAGCACGAACTGTTAGGTTGATCTAATCGAAACTAATTAAACCAGTTGGTGTCTAGGTAAACCAGACCGATGGTTTTTAATTGGGAGCCCGCTTACCTGACCATTTCTGATGGTGTCTAAGGCAAGCTTTGGCAGACCCTCCCACTGATCGAACTTACCTGGCCTCTTGGTGAAATTATGTTTTGATCGGATCACTTAACTATTCGAGCTGACCCATGTCAGCTAGGTAAATCAGTGTGACTAATTTAGATGCTCCTAGACCAGCCCTTTTAATGGTCTCCCTTAAGCTGACTTGGTGAAGCTAGTGGGAGGATCATGATAAGCTGGTTCATCTGACCTCATCCTCTATATTATTTAAATCTTCTAAAATTATTAGGTCCTTAAAAAGATAAAGTTATGGAGATAACTGAGTCATAGCCTCCTATTAAGGTGTTTGATAATGAGTCCATTAACTCAATAATCATTGCAGACCCAAAGGCCTGGTGCTTGTTGACTAATGGAATTATCACTCATCATATGATGACTTGGAAGTATCTCTCTAATGGTGGTTAGGTGAGCCAACCAAAGTTGGGCTTAATCATTCGTTGGTTAGATACACCAAGTATGATCATGTTAATGGTTGGACCTAACCAGATCCTTACAGTGGAGGCCAAAGCCTACTGATTAGGTTTCTGGGGCAAAATTAATATTACTAAAAATTATTTAGAGAAATAATTGGTTATGAACCTACCTTTAGATGTACATGGGTTGGCCAACCAAAGTTGGGCTTATGTGCAGTCTAAGTGGATTCTAGTACCCACTAAGGAATTAGGGTAATTCCTCGAATTGGAGGTAGAGGCTACCAATTCGAATAAAATAGTGGGAGAAATCTTTTGATTAAAGTCCAAATCTTTAGGTTTAATGAATCAATTACTAATTAGGTTATGGTTCACCTTTGTGCAAATATAGCCACTTCCCTATCGCTCCGATCATTGTTGGACAATGATAAGTTGGTGGGACCCAACTTCGATAGCTGGTACCGAAAGTTGAAGATGGTTCTGGAGCATGAACGGATCCTATATGTGATAATGGATCCTGCACCTGAGGAGCCAGCTGTCAATGCACGTGGAACAGTCAGAGACACTTATCGAAAGTGGCTCAGTGATCAGACTATGGTGCGTTGTATCATGCTGGCTGCCATAAGCGACGAGTTCAGTCACAGATTCGAGATGGCTCAGCCAAAGGACATGCTTCAAGTGTTGGAGGATGCCTTTGGCACACCCGATGACGTGGAGAGGCACAAGACTAGTTGTGCCATCTTCAACGCCAAAATGCGGGATGGTGCCTCTGTCACTGATTATGTATTGTACATGATCGAGCTGATGGAATGATTGAGCAAGCTCAGCTTTCCCTTGCATGAGCAGCTTGGGAAAGATGTAATACTGAACTTGCTGCCCAAGTCTTATCTTCCATTCCTCACTCATTATAGAATGACAAAGCCTGAAGAGAACTACTACGGGTTACTGGGGTTGCTTCAGAACTTTGAGAAGGATCACCAACTTCACAAGGAGTCGGTGAACTTAGTGGGAGGATCGTCTTCTGGTTCTCGACCCTTTAAGAAAGGGAAGAAGAACAAGAAGAAGAAAGTGAAGAAGGTGTAAGTTCAGGCTGGGACATCAGTGCAGGGCCAGACTAAAAAGATCAAGCCTGATAAGAGTCTATTCAACTGGCAAGCACCCTAGATTAGATAGTGTGTTAGATATCTACTTATGGCACTGTAGGCTAGGTCATATAAACAAGAACAGAATAAACAGGTTGACTCAAGAGGAAATCCTCGAAGTCAGTGATTGTGAATCACTTCCAACCTGTGAGTCCTGTCTACTTGATAAAATGACCAAGTCACCCTTTACTGGAAAAGGTGAGAGAGCTACTGAGCTCTTGGGCCTAGTACATACTGATGTATGCGGGCCCATGAGCACCAGTACTAGAGATGGATATTCTACTTCATAACTTTCATGGATGACCTATCCCGATATGGATATGTCTATCTGATGAAACATAAGTCGGATTCATTTAAAATGTTCAAACGATTCCGAAGTGAAGTAGAAAAACAAACTGGGAAGAGTATTAAAACTCTTCGATCTGATTGAGGAGGAGAATACCTTTCTAGTGAGTTTCTCACATATCTAGGAGAGAATGGGATTCTCTCCCAATGGACTCCTCCAGAAACACCACAGCATAATGGTGTGTCTGAAAGGAGGAATCAGACTCTGTTAGACATGGTCCGATCCATGATGGATTTTGCTAGCTTGCCGATATCCTTCTGGGGATATGCACTCGAATCGGCCTGTTATCTGTTAAATAGGGTTCCAAGTCTGTAATTAAGACTCCATATGAGATATGGATGGGACATAAGCCAGCACATTCACACCTTAAGGTCTGGAGGTGCCCGGTCTATGTCAAACGATTAGTCACAGACAAATTTGGACCTAGGTCTGACAAATGCTCATTCATAGGGTACCCCAAAGAGACAAAAGGATATTTTTTTCTACTATACTGATGAACAAAAGGTGTTCATCAGCATTAGGCAATCTTTTTAAAAAAAGGAGTTTCTTGGTGAAGGAACCGTTGCCTCTAAGGTTGAACTTGATGAAGTTCAATAGGTAGAAGAACCGACACCAATAGCTGAACCTGAGTCTGATATGATTAGATCATATCCGGAGCCCAATGTACCTACACCATTAAGGCGATCCGGTAGAGTACCGCGTCAGTCGGACAGATACTATGGTTTCTTGATCCGGAACGGTGATCCCATCAAACTTGATGAGAATAATGAGGATCCGATCACCTATATGGATGCAATGTAGAGATCTGATTTTGAGAAATGGCTTGAAGCCATAAAATTCGAAATGGAGTCCATGAAGGTCAACGATGTATGGACATTGGTTGACCCACCTGAAAGGGTTAAACCCATTGGGTGTAAATGGGTCTTCAAAACGAAGAGGGGCGCAGACGGAAAGGTGGAGACCTATAAAGCCCGTCTGGTCGTCAAGGGGTATCGTCAACGTTATGGTATTGACTATGACGAGATATTTTTTTCTGTGGCAATGCTCAAATCCATTTAGATAATGCTTGCAATAGCTGCCCATCTGGATTATGAGATCTGGCAGATGGATGTAAAGACAGCCTTCCTGAATGGAGAGCTGATCGAAGAGGTGTATATGATACAACCTGAGGGGTTTACATCCACAGATGAGTTCAAGGTGTGCAAGCTTCAGAGATCCATTTATGGATTGAAGCAAGCTTCTCGGAGTTGGAACATGCATTTTGATAAGGTGATCAAAATGTATGGCTTCATTAAGAATGGAGAAGAGCCCTGCATCTATAAATGGGCAAATGGTCCAGTTGTGGTATTCCTTGTCTTATACATGGATTACATTCTCTTAATCGAGAATGACATCCCTACACTACAGGGAATAAAAGTTTGGTTATCATCACAGTTCTCCATGAAGGACTTAGGTGAAGCATCCTACATCCTAGGGATGAAGATCTATAGGGATAGATCTAAAAGGATGCTTGGGTTATCCCAGTCCATGTACATAGACACTGTGCTGAAGAGGTTCAGCATGGAGAATTCCAAGAAGGACTATCTACCGATAGGTCAAGGAATTTTTCTCTCTAAGAAGGATTGTCTGACAACTCCTGAAGAGAGAGAGCATATGAGTAGAGTCCCATATGCTTCAATCGTGAGATCTATCATGTACGCCATGACATGTACAAGACCAGATGTGGCATACTCACTAGGAGTAGTGAGTAGATACCAATCTGATCATGGAGAAAATCACTGGAAAGTGGTTAAAGCTATCCTTAAGTATTTGAGAAATACTAAGAACCAATGGTTGGTTTATGGCAAGTTAGATCTGAAACTTGTGGGGTTCACAAACTCTAGCTTCCAATCTGACCATGATGACAGCAGGAGCGTATCGGGTTATATCTTTACTTTGAATGGTGGAGCCATCTACTGAAAGAGTTTTAAGCAGCATACTGTGGTAGAATCTATTTGTGAAGCAGAGTACATCACAGCATCGGATGCCATGAAGGAAGCTGTGTGGCAGAGAAAATTCATCAACGAGCTCGGAGTAGCACCCTCCCTCGATGGTCCAGTCCTGCTCTACTATGACAGCACTGGTGCCATAGCTCAGGTGAAGGAACCCAAAGCACATAAGCAGACGAAGCACATCTTGCGCTGCTTCCACCTGGTCTGAGAGATCGTGGATCAAGGTGACGTCGACCTTCAGAAGATCGACGGAAAGGAGAACCTAACCGACCCATTCACTAAAGCCGTTGCAATAAAAGAGTTCAACAATCACAAGTCGAAGATGGGTATTAGATACTATATCGAGTGGCTTTAGGACAAGTGGGAGTTGTTGGAAAATGTGTCCCAAAAGCCAATCATCAAGCTGTTGACGGTTGAGCAACCAAGTATTGTAATTGATTTGTTAATAAATAAAATATATTTGGCATCTTCATCATAAGCTTTCATCTTCTAATGAACTCTGTTGTTATGATGAAGTCCTTAGAACTATTTAAGTTCGATAAAGAGAGAATTTATCGATTAGTCCTTAAAACTATTCACGACCAAATGATAGGCTGTTAATAAGGACGACAGCTTCTATCGAGCATAGGTCGCTGTAGGCCATATGGGTTGGTTGTCCTCTTAACCAAGGAGTGTGGAGACACTGGTATGGTATACAGGTAAGATGTAAGGGTACATCATCATTGAACGTGACCAACTCCAGAGTATTCTGCTGTCAAGAATGTCTCTGATGGGATATAGGTATAAGTGTCCCTTAGACTTGAGATCGTCTCAGTGACTTGCAAGCAACTCACTGTGCTTTGGTACTGGACTAACTGAATTTCTAATTCAGGGATGAAAGGCTTCTGGGCACATTCAAGTACTTGCGAAGTCAGAGTGTGGTCGAGATGGGATTGACCACTCCAAGAGTTGGAGAAGAATGAGTCGCTGTATTTCAATTTAGCAAAACCTTAGCCAGGGTAATCCATCAGATGGATTTGATATTTTGAAATACAATGTGGACAACCTGATCAGAGTTGACGGTTGAACTCTGGGGTGTCCTATGATCATTTTGGTCAAGGGGATGAATTATATGAAAACTATATCCGCATGGGTTCTAAGGATGTTGTTCTACACATTCGACCTATCCAGTCATCGGATACTATTGCTAGATGGTCACTTCGATTGGTACAAAAATTTATTCCTGTGCTATCGGTTTAGGTTCGGACCTATGAGGTCACACACATTAGAGTTCATGATCCGATCAGATGGTTGATCAATGATTAAGAATCGTTCTAGGGTTAAATGATCAATACGATTGACATTTAACCCAGTGCAAGTGTTGCAGGAGGATCGATTAGCAATTTGATTGCTAATTGGCTTAATTTGATTAAGCCAATGGATTGAGATTAAGTCTAATTAAATATGATTTAATTAGATTTAGTTTGGGCTTGATTGGATCAAGTCCAATAGGTTTATTGGATAAGCCAAGTGCAAGGAAAAACTAGTCCTAGTTCAACTAGGACTTGGGTCAATCTAATTTCTAATTTGATTAGAAAATTAAATCAGATTTAAATCTAATTTAATCTGATTAAATTAGGTTCTTAATTGAGTTAAGACCTATTTTAATTAGGTTGATCTAATTTTGGTTTGATTTAGTTTAGAAAACCAAATTAAAACAAGTCATAAGATAGAATCCTAGTAAGACTAGGATTCCACCTTGCACCACATAAGCCCTCCCCACGCCCTCTCTCTCATTCAACGCCAATCTCCTCTTATTTTGTGTGACAAAAGCCCTCTCCCAGGTCTCTCCCACGTTCACAAAAGGTCTCCTCTCTTCTTTCTTACATTGAAGGTGGTTTGGATCAAATCAAAAAGGAATAAGTTTGGATTTCGAATTCTATGAGATAGAGTTTTAGAAATCCAAAACTCTTTCAATTTTGCGTCGAATTTATCCAATTTTTTTTTTGGAATTTTCATGGATTTTAGAGTACACATTGTGCACCCTTTGTTGGTGATCCATGTACAAAAATATGGAGGAGGTTCTCAAGAGTTGGGTGCCCCTTAACTTGCCATGTTTGGATAAGCCTTGACTAGGTATTTGACCTAGACAAGGATTCTATCATATCTCTCTATATAAGATGAGTTTCTTTATAAAATTTTTGAAAAAGATAGAGATTTGGGAGACCTTTGGCCATCTAAAAATCAGAGAGAAAGACCTTTGGGTCGTGGAGATATAAAAGACACAAGTTAGGGTGTCTAGAGAGAGAAACGAGAAGAAGAAGAGGGTCTTCTTCTAGGGTTGTTTGTTTTCATATCTTTCTTCCCTCCATCTTGAGTTTCCTGAGAGTATCTCAAATCTGAAACTCCTCCTTCTACTTTTCATCTTTGGAAGAGTCCAAATCAAGAAGAAGGAGGCACTTGATCAACCATCAAAGAAGGATCAGCGCAGTACTAGCATACTATGCTGATTTCCTGAAGCAGGACTTCTGATCGAGATTCGTGGGCTCGTGTGGACGACTCCTAGAGGCCGGACATGTATGTGGCTTGCAACATCATCCTCAAGCCTGGATCAGCGAGGTTAGAACGTCTAACTTGCAAGGTAATAGATCTGATCTATTGTTTAATACATACATTAGATGTAGTATAGAAACATGTTGATATGATCAACATGTAGTTCATGTTATATTTATATATTTTAATTTTTGATTTAATGCTATATAATAATCATATAATAGGATCTTAGATCTAGGGATTCTCTGATTTTAGAAAATAAATTTTGATTTATTTAAGTCTTCCGCTGTATGATCTTGAAAAAGTTTCAAGATCTCACTCTGAAACCCTAGATCTGGTTCCTACACCACGGAGGTCAGACATACTGTGTGACTGTATTGCGACGATCAAGCCTTTTCGACGGTGATCAGACTGTAGCGATCGACTATCTGCACGAAGGTAATGTATTCTGAACACGTAACAGTAAAATGTTTACTATAGAATTCAAATCTTTAAATTTAAATGCGTGCTATATATATCATATTTAGATCCATGTGTAGTATTAATATATATTAATTAATTAGATTAATTAATAATTTCTACTATAAAATTATAATTTTGAAAAAAAATTAAAATTATCATTTTACCCTTACACAGAAATTCACTCAAAAGGCACAACTAGTCTTGTGCCTCTCCACATCATCGAGTGTACCAAAGGCATCCTCCAACACTTGAAGCATGTTCTTAGGCTGAGCCATCTCAAATCTGCGACTGAACTCATCGCTCATGGCAGCCAGCATGAAACAACGCACCATGGTCCGATCACTGAGCCACTTCTGATAAGTGTCTCTAACTGTTCCACGTGCATTGGCAGCTGGCTCCTCAGGTGTAGGATCTATTATCACATATAGGATCCGTTCATGCTCTAGAACTATGTTCAACTTTCGATACCATCTATTGAAGTTGGGTCCCACCAACTTATCATTGTCCAACAATGATCGGAGCGATAGGGAAGTCTCCATATCTACATAAAAGAAAACTATAACCTAATTAGTAATTGATTCATTAAACCTAAAGATTTGAACTTTAATCAAAAGGTTTCTCCCACTATTTTATTCGAATTGGTAGCCTCTACCTCCAATTCAAGGAATTACCCTAATTCCTTAGTGGGTACAGAATCCACTTAGACTGCACATAAGCCCAACTTTGGTTGGCCAACCCATGTACATCTAAAGGTAGGTTCATAACCAATTGTTTCTCTAAATAATTTTTAGTAATTTTAATTTTACCCCAGAAACTTAATCAGTAGGCTTTGGCCTCTACTGTAAGGATCCGGTTAGGTCCAACCATTAACATGACCATACTTGATGCATCTAACCAATGAATGATTAAGCCCAACTTTGGTTGGCTCACCTAACCACCATTAGAGAGACACTTCCAAGTTGTTATATGATGAGTGATAATTCCATTAGTCAACAAGCACCAGGTCTTTAGGTCTGCAATGATTATTGAGTTAATGGACTCATTATCAAATACCTTAATGGGAGGCTATGACTCAGTTATCTCTATAACTTTATCATTTTAAGGACCTAATAATTTTAGAAGATTTAAATGATTTAGAGGATGAGGTCAGATGAACCAGTTTATCATGATCCTCCCACTGGCTTCACCAAGTCAGCTTAAGGGAGACCATTGAAAGGGTTGGTCTAGGAGCACCTAAATTAGTCACACTGATTTACCTAACTGACATGGGTCAACTCGAATAGTCAAGTGATCTGATCAAAATATAATTTCACCAAGAGGCTAGGTAAGTTCGATCAGTGGGAGGGTCGGCCAAAGCTTGCCTTAGATACCATCAAAAATGGCCAGGTAAGCGGGCTTCCAATTAAAAACCACCGATCTAGTTTACCTTAGATACCAACTGGTTTAATTAGTTTCAATTAAATCAACCTAACAGTTCGTGCTAGACTGCTTAGCCAAGAATCAAGTCCATTTGGTTCTCGTTAAAAACATGGACTTGACCAACTACAACTATTGTAATTGATCTAAAGAATCCTTGACCTAATCTAAGACAACAATTGATTAAATTTAGTCAATGCTCTAATTAAGTCCATCTTTAATCTAACCAAAGGTCTAACCCAATTAATGGATCTAATTCTCACTAACCCATTAACCCAATGTGTTATGGTTTGTATCTTAGGTTCTTCAATTCACAATCCTAGAACCTAATCAAACAACTTCTTAATTCTTAATTAAGTTTTGGGCTGAGGGTTGGGTTCGACTTTTCGAAAATAATTTTCATATTTGTAAAATAATTTTACAATATAATTCTACCAACCATATTGTATATTTGATTCATAATCAAGATGCAAATGAAATAAATATGAAACTACTTTAGATTTAATCTAAACAGGTTCATGTAATTGAAATAATTTTAACTTTAAACAATTTCTTTGCACAAAAATTATTAACAAAGAAATTTTATTTTAGATTTAAATATCTTTTAAATCTAATAAATTATAAATTTAATTTAGATCATATCTAACAAATTTATGATTAAAGATAGATCTACACGAACTAGGACAACCTTTGCACTGTAAGGGGTAAAACATACAGCAGGACAACCTTGCAGTTCATGATTGATCTAAAATTTTAATTTTATATTTAATAATCAGATTATAAATTAGATCTAATCTAAGAAATAATCTAAGTATGTATAAATAATCATGTAATAAACAACTTGGCTCTGATATCAATTGAAGGAACCAGATCTAGGGTTTCAAGGTTAGATCTTGAAACTTTTTCAAGATCAGGCAGCAGAAGATTAAAATAAATCAAAATTTATTTTTTAAAATTAGAGAATCTCTAGATCTAAGATTCTATTACATGATTATTACATAGCATTAAATCAAAAATTTAAATATATAGAGTATGAACTACATGTTGATCATATCAACATGTTTCTATACTACATCTAATGTATGTATTAAACAATAGATCAGATCTATTACCTTGCAAGTTAGACACTCTAATCTTGCTGATCCAGGCTTGAGGATGATGTTACAAACCGCATATGCATCCGGTCTCTAGGAGTTGTCCACACAAGCCTACGAATCTCGATCAGAAGTCCTGCTTCAGAAAATCAGCACAGTATGCTAGTACTGCGCTGATCCTTCTTCGATGGTTGATTAGGTGTCTCCTTTTTTTTGATTTATGCTCTTTCAAAGATGAAAAGTAGGAGGAGAAGTTTTAAATCTAAGATGTTCTAAGAAAACTCAAGATGGAAGAAGGAAAGAGATGAAACTAACAACCCTAGAAGAAGACCCTCTTCTTCTTCTCTTTACTCTCTCCTAGATATCCTGTCTTGTGTCTATTATATCTCCATGACCCAAAAGTATTTCTCTCTGATTTTTAGATGCCCTAAAAATCCCTCAAATATCTGTGTTCTCTAAAACTTTTATGAAGAAACTCATTTTATAGAGAGAGATATGATAGAGTCCTTGTCTAGGTCAAATACCTAGTTAAGGCTTATCCAAACATGGCAAGATAAGGGGCACCCAACTCTTGGGTGCCTCCTCCTTATTTTCATATATGAAAAACTAGAAAAGGGTACACAATGTGTGCCTAAAAGCCATAAAAATCTCAAAAAAAATTTGGATAAATTCGATGCAAGAAGGAAAGAGTTTTGGATTTCTAAAACTCTATCTCATAGAATTTGAAATCCAAACTTATTCCTACTTTGATTTGATCCACAACCACTTTCCATGTATGAAAAAAGAGAAGAAACCTTTTGGAAGTAGGAAAAACCTAGGAGAGGGCTTTTGTCACACAAAATAAGAGGAGATTGGCATGGAATAAGAGAGAGGGGGTGGGGGGGCTTATGTGGCGCAAGGTGGAATCCTAGTCTTAGTAGGATTCTGTCTTATGACTTATTTTAATTTGATTTCTCGAACCAAAATTAGATCAACCTAATTAAAATAAATCTTAACCCAATTAAAAACTTAATTTAATTATATTAAATTAGATTTAAATCTAATTTAATTTTCTTATCAAATTAGAAATTAGATTGACCCAAGTCCTAATTGAACTAGGACTAGTTTTTTTCTTGCACTTGGCTTATCCAATAAACTAATTGGACTTGATCCAATCAAGCCCAAACTAAATCTAATTAAATCATATTCAACTAGATTTAATCTCAGTCCATTGTCTTAATCAAATTAAGCCAATTAGCAATTAAATTGCTAATCGATCCTCCTGCAACACTTGCACTAGGTTAAATGTCAATCGTATTGATCATTTAACCAAAGAACGATTCCTAATCATTGATCAACCATCTGATCGGATCATAAACTCTAATGTGTGTGACCTCATAGGTTTGAACCTAAGTTGATAGTATAAGAATAAATTTTTGTATCAATCAAAGTGATCATCTAGCAATGGTACCCGATGATCAGATAGGTCGAATGTGTAAAACAACATCCTTAGAACCCATACGGATATAGTTTCCATATAATTCATCTCCTTGACCAAAATGATCATAGGATACCTCAAAGTTTAACTGTCAACTCTGATCAGGTTATCCACATCATATTTCAAAATATCAAATCCATCTGATGGATTATCCTGGCTAAGGTTTTGCTAAATTGAAATACAGTGGCTCATTGTTCTCTAACTCTTGGAGTGATCAATCCCATCTCGATCACACTCTGACTTTGTAAGTACTTGACTATACCTAGAAGTCTTCCGTCACTGAATTAGAAATTCAGTTAGTCCAGTACCAAAGCACAGTGAGTTGCTTGTAAGTCACTGAGGTGATCTCAGGTCTAAGGGATACTTATACCTATATTCCATTAGAAACATTCTCGACAGTAGAATGCTCTGGAGTTGGTCACGTTCCCTGATGATGTATCCTTACATCTCACCTGTATGCCATACCAGTGTCTCTACACTCTTTGGTTAAGAGGACAACCAACCCATATGGCTTACAGCGACCTGTGCTCGATAGAAGCTGTCGTCCTTATTAACAGCCTATCATTTGGTCGTGAACAGTTTTAAGGACTAATCGATAAATCCTCTCTTTATCGAATCTAAATAGTCCTAAAGACTTCATCATAACAATGGAGTTCATTAGAAGATGGAAGCTTATGATGAAAATATCAAATATATTTTATTTATTAACAAATCAATTATCATACTTGGTTGCTCAACCGTCAACAGCTTGACGATTGGCTTTTGGGACATATTTCTCAATATTTTTGACATATCTAGAAGAGAATAAGGATTCTCTCTTATTAGAATTGACTTTATTAGATATAGTTGGATCCATGATGGGGTTTACAAGTCTACCAGTCTTCTCTTAAGGTTATGCTCTTAACACTGCTTGTTATGTTCTGAATTAGATTTCAAATTAATCAGTTGCAAAGATTCCATAAAAGATATGGATTAGGCATAAGTCGATACATTCTTACCTTGGGGTTTGGGAGTATTTGTTTTATGTCAAGCATTTGTAGATCGATTAGCTTGGATCTTGATCCTATATATATTATTCTACAAGATAATTCCAAAGAATCTAGGGGATATTACTTCTACCTTGCTAAAGAACAAAAATTATTTGGCATTCCTTTCAGAAAAAGAGTAGCTTGATGAAGGTGTTGATGCTTTTAATGTGAAACTCATGAAGTTCGACAGGTAGAAGAACTGACACAATTTAGTGAACCCATAGAACCAGATTTGATCAGATCAAACTCGAAACCCATTGTAGAGGCACCATTAAGGAGATCTCGTAGAGCACCATGTCCGTCGGATAGATACTTTGGGATCTAGTTCTGGGACGTGATCCTATTTAACTCGATGAAAATAATAAGGATTTGATCACCTATATGGATACCATGTAGAGGTTCGACTCTGAATAATGGCTTGAAGCCATAGGTCCAAAATGTAATCCATGAAGGTCAATGGTGTATGGACACTCGTTGATCCACTCGAAGGTGTAATGCTCATAGAGTGTAAGTGGATCTCCAATAGGATCAGAGTAGCCCAGATGAGAAAGTGGAGATCTACAAAGCTCATCTGGTTGCCTAAGAATATTACCAACATTATGGTATTGATCATAATGAGATAATTTTTCTCCTATGATAATGTTAAATATTTTGAAGTTGAAACATGTATTTTGATAAATGATCAAAATGCATGGCTCCATTGAGAATGAAGAAGAACCTTGCAAATACAAATAAGCTAATAGTTTTGTGAGTGTATTTTTTGTTTTGTATATGAATGAAATTTTTTTAATCGAGAATGACATTCCTTACATTACAGGGAATAAAGATTTCGTTATTATCATAGTTCTCCATAAAGGACTTGAGAAAAGTGAAGGAAAGGAAATAGTTTTCTTCCAAAATGCCCAGGTTGCATCTAAGAATTTTCTTTAATGCTCTACTTGTTTAAGGATCAAATCCTTATCTGAATCGTAGTAGAACCAGGGATCAAATCCTAAATTATCTGATATAAACCTTCACGGAGGCCTGGATATGCAGATCCTCTACTTCGCATGCACGTCAGACGCTACAGGAAAGCAGGATGAACTCCAATCCAATTAGCTTCACAACTCAATCAATCAAGGGATGAGATGTGATGATGTGACATCTCACACTAATAGATAGGATGCCCAAGAAGGATCCACACCCAAGGAGAGGAGGCAGCAACAAAGGGAGAGATGTAGAAGATGAAGGACCTCTCTCTTCACACGTCTGTCTCTCTCTTTTTCTCTTCTCTCAATTTGATTTGTTTGCTATTCTATTCTCTTCTCTCATCTATAGGTAGAGACCTTCTCTATTTATAGATGATTCTCATGACACAATGAGAGGAGGACTCTTTATGCAAATTTGATTTAAATTGGTCCAATACTCATGAACGAAGGACTCCTACATGAGATATAATTGCCATCACTTATGACATCCACTTTGCACCCACTCCCACACCCACTTGGGACGCCCCAAATAAGCATTAAATTAATTTTTGGTTGTACTTCATGAGTGGATATTTTTAGTGCAAGTAGGAATACTCATATCTCATCCAAAATAGATCCGATTCGAATCCGATTCGAAGTCGGTTCGAAATAATTTTGAAAGACTGTCAATCCTAAACTCTTTAGGACTTTTGTACCAAGTTTAACTTAGATTTTGGACTTATTTAAGTCTAATTAATTTAGATCTAATCTAAAATTAATTAGTACTTAAATCTAATTTTTTATATGTTCCATGAATCATAGATAAAAATTATTCATCTCCAGAATTGAACCTGAACCTCATGTGTAGTGCCAGCTAGACATAGTCAACTCTTCAATTCCATTTGACCCATAACTCAATTCTTAATCAAGTTAGCTTATATGTTCCATCAAATTAAGTACTTTTAGATTGGACATATAAACATAGGTCAATTTCTTCTTACTTTGTCTGACTTGTGTGCGTGACTCCATAGGTTCAAACACTAAGCCGGTAGCATAGGAACCAATTCCTGCACTAATCGAGATACCATCTAGCAATGGTTTTCGACATCCAAATAGATCAAATTATCACAAAAAAATATTTCAGAACCCATACTCATGGTTACCGCATAATTCAACTTTTTGACCCTGGATGCTCTAGGATGGTCTCAGGTTAACTGTCAACTGAGATTGCTTCATCCACATTGTATTTCAACCTTTCAAATCCATCTCGTGGATTACCCTGATCAAGGCTTTACTAAATTAAAATATAATGATACATCAACTCCAATAATCTGGAGGGGTCAATCTCATTTTGATCTACACACAGACTTTGCAAGTACTTGATTGCACCCAGTAGCTTTCCATCACTGCATTAAAAATCCAGGTAGTTCGACACCAAAGCACAGTGAGTTGCTTGCAAGTCACTATGGTGATCATAGATCTGAAGGACATTTATACCCATGTGTTTCACAAGCAGCTCTTGATAGCAGAATGCTCAGCAGGTGAGTCACTTGTTCAGTGATGATGTACCCTTACATCTCATCTGTATGCCATACCAGTGTCACCACACTCCTTGGTTAAGAGGACAACCAACCTATATGGCACACAATGACCTTCACTCGATAAACATCATCATCCCGTAATGATGTATCATTTGGTCGTGAACTTATTTAAGAACTATACGATAAATTCTCTCTTTATCGTACACTAGCATAGTTCTAGGGACTTCATCACAGTACAAGAGTTCAAGGAAGATGTCACTTTGTGATAAAAAATATCAGAATAACTATTATTCAATAATCAATAATTCGTATACAAAGATGAACTCAGTCATTACACGATTGATTTCAAGACATAATTTTCAACAACTTCCACTTGGACTAAAGCCAATTGGGCAATTATCTTATACCCATCTTCCATTTGAAGTCATCTAACTCTTTGATCCTGAGAGTTTTAGTGAAGGGGTCGGCTAGGTTCTCCTTTTCGTCAATCTTCTGAAGCTCGACATCACCTCGATTCATGATCTCTCGCACTACATGATAGTGGCGCAGAATATATTTAGTGTGATGGTGCGACTTAAGTTCTTTCGCCTGAGCTATGGCACTGGAGCTGTCACAATACAGCAGGACAAGACCATCAATGGAAGGTACAACTTTCAGCTCGATAATAAATTTTTGCAACCACACTGCCTCCTTTGCAGCATCCGATGTAGCAATATATTCTGCTTCACATATAAAATCGGCCACAGTATGTTGCTTGAAATTTTTTCAGCAAACAGCTCCTCCATTCAAGGTAAATATGTAGCCCGATATGCTTCTACTGTCATCACAATCTGACTGACAACTGAAATCAGTATATCTCATAAGCTTTAGATCAGAGTCTCCATAGATAAGCCATTGGTCTTTAGTATTTCTCAAATACTTAGAATTACTTTTGCAATCTTCCAATGCTTCTCATCTGGATCTGACTGGTACCTACTCACTACCCCTAGTGAATAGACCACATCCAGCCTCATACATATCATAGTGTACATGATAGATCCCACTGTCGAAGCATATGGTATTCTACTCATGCGCTCTCTCTCCTCAGGAGTTATTAGATAATCCTTCTTGGAAAGAGTAATTCTATGACCTATCAGAAGATAACCTTTTTTGAAATTATCCATGTTGAACTACTTTAACAATGTGTCAATATACGTGGATTGGGACAATCCAAGCAACCTTCTAGATCTATCTCTATAGATCTTCATCCCTAGGATGTAGGATGCTTCTCTCAAGTTTTTCATGGAGAACTGTGATGATAATCATAGCTTCACACTCTGCAAAGCCGGGATGTCATTTTCTAGTAACAATATGTCATCCACATACAGCATAAAAAAAAAGACCACAGAATCGCAAGCCCATTTGTAGATGCAAGGCTCTTCTCTGTTCCTAATGAAGCCATACGTTTTGATCACTTTATCAAAATACATGTTCCAATTCCTCAATGCCTGCTTAAGTCCATAAATTGACCTTTTCAGCTTGTACACTTTCGACTTATCTGTGGATGTGAACCTTTCAGGTTGTATCATATACACCTCTTCTTCTAGCTCTCCATTAAGAAAAGCAGTTTTGACATCCATCTGTCAGATCTCATAATCTAAGTGTACAGTGATAGCAAGCATAATCTGGATAGACTTGAGCATTGCCACAGGAGAGAATGTCTCGTCATAGTCAATACCATAATGCTGACGGTAACCCTTAGCAACTAGACGAGCTTTATAGGTCTTTACCTTCCTGTCCGCTTCTCTTTTTCTCTTAAAAATCTATTTACACCTTATGGGTTTTATCCCTTCGGACGGATCAACTAGTGTCCAGACACTATGATCTCCATGGACTCTATCTCGAACTTCATGGCCTTAAGCCATTTTTGAGAGTCGAGCCTTTGCATGACCTCCATATAGGTGATTGGATCCTCATCGTTCCTATCAAGTTCAATAGGATCACTGCCCTGAATCAAAAAACTGTAGTATCTATCCGCTAATGCGGTACTCTACCGGATCTCCTTAATGGTGCCTCTACTGGCTTTGGATTCGATTCACCAATCAAACCTGATTCTGTATCTATCGATCCTTCCACCTCATGAACTTCATCAAGTTTAATTTTACAGGCATTAGCTCCTTCACCAAGAAACTTCTTTTTCAAAAAGACTGTTCGGCTACTGACAAACATCTTTTGTTCTACAGCGAGGTAGAAGTAGTACCCTTTAGTTTTCTTTAGGTATCATATGAACAAGCATCTATTGGACTTCGTTCCAAGTTTTTC
This sequence comes from Elaeis guineensis, assembly GCF_000442705.2. Lineage (NCBI taxonomy): Eukaryota > Viridiplantae > Streptophyta > Magnoliopsida > Arecales > Arecaceae > Elaeis > Elaeis guineensis. Next base: position 57,277,748 of record NC_026001.2, read on the forward strand.
TGTCTTTAAATGCTTGACATAAGCTGGACACCCTGAGATCCTAAGATGTGAGAGCACCGGCTTATGCCTAGTTCATATCTCATATGGAGTTTTATCGACAAACTTGCTAGGTACCTTATTCAAAATATAGTAGGCAGTCTCTAGAGCATATCTCCAAAAGGATATTGGTAGACTGAAAAAAGCCCATCATGGATCGGACCATGTCTAACAAGATTCGATTCCTCCTCTCGGACACACCATTATGTTATGGTATTTCAGGAGGGGTTCATTGTGAGAGAATCTCATTCTCTTTTAGATATGTCAGAAACTCACTGGTGAAGTATTCACCTCCTTGATCTGACTGAAGGATCTTAATACTCTTTTCAGTTTGTTTCTCTACTTCAGCATGAAATTATTTGAATATTTTAAATGATTCTGACTTATGCTTCATAAGATAGACATACCCATACCTCAATAGGTCGTCTGCAAACATAATGAAGTAATAGTATCCTCCTCTGGCACTTATGTTCATAGGCCCATATACATCAGTATGTATTAGACCTAGGACATCACTAGCTCTTTCATCTTTTCTTTTAAAAGGTGACTTAGTCATCTTACCAAGTAGACAAGATTCACAGGTAGGCAGTGATTCACAATCATTTATCTCAGGAACACATTCCTTGATCAACCTGTCCATCCTATTCTTGTTCACATGATCAAGCCTACAATGCCAAAGATAGGATTCACTGACATTATCTATTTTGGGGCATTTACTAGGTGTGTACATTACAATAACAGACCGTGATATTATGTATATACCATGTTTTAATTATCCATGCATAATTGTAGTATCATTCATAATGATATCACAAAAATCATCCTTTATTATAAACTTGTAATCATGTTTGGCCAAAAGGCCTACAGAGATGATATTCATCATAAAGGATGGATAATAATGACAATCATCTAACATGACGCTATTGGACTTGAAGATGAGCTACAAAGTTTTCAAGATCAGAATTAGAACAAGACTTCCATCTCCAATGTTAACGAACCGCTCGCCTTCTCAAAATTTTCTACTTACCTGCAGTCCCTATAATGAATTGCATATATTAATAGGACTTTCGGTATCCAATACCCAGATAGTAGTATCACAAACAGAAAAATTACAAGGTGTTATCATATAAATATCTTGTGAAGCAACCACCTGCCTCTTTCTCTAGTTCTTAGGCCTGTTTGGGTCAAGGGTGGCTATATAAGTAGGACAATTCCTTTTCCAATGGCCTAACTTCTTACAGAAGAAACAGTCTGCCTGGCTCTTGTCAACTTTTGATAGTTTGCTCAGCTTGAGATTGACGTCATAAAATTTTTTTACCTTTTTCTTCTTTCCTCTCCTAGAAGATCGACACCCTGCAGATGAACCTCCCACTAAATTCACTGGCTCCTTTTGGAGTTAGTGATCCTTCTCAAAAGTCTGCAATGATCCTAGCAAACCATGATAGTTTACTGCAGGCTTTATCATTCTATAATGACTGAGAAAAGATAGGTAGAATTTTGATAGCAAATTGAGGATAGCATCCTTGCCTAACTGTTCATGCAACAGAAAGTTAAGTTTGTTAAGGCATTCAATCTGCTCAATCATGTATAATATATGATCAGAGACTGAAGCTCCCTCTCGTATACGGGTATTGAACACTGCATAGGAGGTTTTCTGTCTCTCCACATCCTCAGAGGTGCCGAAAGACTTATTCAATATTTGAATCATCTTTTCAGGCTGCGCATCCTTGAATTTACGACTAAATTCATCATTCATAGCTGCCCTCATCACGCAATGCACAGTCATGCAATCATTAAGCCACTTCATGTAAGTATCTCTCGCAGCACGAGGAGCATTGGCTGAAAGTTCTTCAGGTGCCTGATCCGTAAGGACATACAAAATCCTCTCATGCTCCAACACGATCTTCAACTTTCGATACCAGCTATCAAAGTTGGATCCGATGAGCTAGTCGCTGTCCAACAGTGAACGGATGGATAGTGTGTTGGCCATAACTGAAAGGAGAAAATATTAGCCTATTGGTATATAAATTATTTTTTTTTTAATCATGAAGACATGGACTTTAGTCTAAAGATCCTCCCACTATTTTTTATAAATTGATAGCCTCTACCTTCAACTCGAGAAATTAAATTAATTTCTTAGTGGGTATCAGAATCCACACGGACTACATTCGGGCCCGAGTGTGGCTCGACTAATCCTAGTGCATCCATGGGTAAGTTCATAATCAATTATTTCTCCAAACAACTTCTAGCATTGGGTTTTGCCCCAGATATCCTTTCAGCAGGTGGTGGCACCTCCACTGAAAATCCTGGTTAGGTCCAACCATTAACATCACACATCAAGTGCATCCAATAAATGGATGTCCAGGTCTGAGTGTGGCTAAACTAACTTGAGCATTGATTTGAAGGTACATCATGATGGTCATATGATGAATGACAATTTCAATATGTAATAGACACCAGGCGTGTGGCGCCTCCAATACCTATTTAGAATATTGGACTCATTATCACACACCTTAGTAGGAGGAAATGACCAAATTATCTCATAACTTTATCACTTTATGGACCTAATAATTTAAAACATTTGATTTTATTGATCTGAGAATAAGAGAAGAAGTCGATCTGCAAGCTGCAAATCCTTCCACTGACTTCACCAAGTCATGTAAAGAATTAAACACAAGCTGGTCTAAAGACACCTAAATCAGTCACACTAATTCACCTTAATGGCATGGGTCTACACCAATTGACTAGTGACCTAATCAAAATATAATCTATCATGTTGGTCAGGTAAGTGAGATCAGCGGGATGGATCTACCCTTAACTCATCGTAGATGCATCAAGGTGAATAGCTCTCAATTAAAAATCACTTGATCGAATCTGCCAAACTTACCTTAGACACCAACTAATTAATTAATTTTGATTTGGCACACCAGAAGATTCAGACTCAACCATGGAGCCATGATCATGGTCCATTTATTAGGGTCAAACACATAGATTTGATCAAACTTTAACTATTGAGATTGATTTAGAGAAATACTGACCTAATCTAATTCAACACTTGATTAGATTTAATTAATTTCTCTACTTGATCCATATGTAGTCTAACCCATTAAAAGGGCCTGATTCATGCTAACCCTTTGCTCATCATATTATGTGGTGTCTTAATGATCTTCAATTTTCAATTCTAGATCATTCAAACTTAATTCAAAATTAAGTGTGTGAAACGTGTGTTTCAGTTTGTAGAACTATTCTACAAGGGTTTCAAGCGAAGCATACCATATGTTTCAATATATAAAAATAAATTTTTATAATATGTTTAACAATTAAACATACATAGGTACGATCTAAACTTCATTCATACATCTTATGTATCATGACAACTTTTAGATCAATACCAATTACATCATATGTAACATATAATTCAGATCTAAAATAATTTTATAACTGAATTTTATCCTATTATAATGAATCATAAATTATTTTAAATCTAATCTAAATATATTTATGATCAAAATAATATATAAAAATCTATTTATTTTTTTTTCATGAAATTAGATCATAACGACACCCCTACACGTCATAAGAGAACTCATCGAATAGGTAAAAGAGAGATTAATCTCTTCAATCTCTTATGATCAGACAGTCTGGTGATCTCATCAATTCGAGTACTAGGCTACTAAGATCTACAATCTAATTTTATATATAATTACATCAACATGTAATTATTGATAAAATTATTTTATGTCATGAATATATCTTTGATCTCATCAAATATGTTCTTCATTTAATCCAATTAGATTTGATGTATTATATACATCATATCAAATCTAAAACTTATCTTATACTAATTATAAAATATTAATTTTAAATTTGATATCAAATAAAAAATAATTAGATATAAATATGAATGCATAAGAAATTAATTTTTGATAAAATTTATTTTCGCACATGCTGAATTATGATAGGATTTAGATCTAAATATCTATTGAAATGGATCTAATTTAAATCTAAAATAATTCTCACTTCATAAAAAAAATAATAAAATTAAAATTTTATTAAAATAAATTTAAGATAAATTTTTAATTTACATTATTTTTCATCAAAAATTCAGCAATAGCAGAATTCTGTTATAACAGATTTATAACAACCTCAATCAACCATTGATTAAGCACATCTAATCCAATAAAAATCAGATAAAAAATTTTATATAAATAGATTTAAATAAAGTTTATGTTACAAAAAAATTTTTAATTATATCTCATATAAATAATTATAAAAAATTATATTTTATATGTATATATTTTAGACCTGCTCTGATACCAGTTGAAGGGAAGGAAACAGTTTCCCTCCAGAATGCCCAGGTTGCATCTAAGAATTTTTTTTAATATTCTACTTGTTTAAGGATCAAATCTTTACTTGAATCATAGTAAAACCAGAGATCAAATCTCAAATTATCTAATATAAACCTTCACAGAGGCCTGGATATACAGACCCTCTACTTCGCATGCACGTCAAACGCCGTAGGAAAGCAGGATGAACTCCAATCCAATTGACTTTGCAACTCAATCAATTGAGAGATAAGATGTGATGATGTGACACCTCACACCAGTAGGTAGGATGCCCAAGAAGGATCAATGCCCAAGGAGAGGAGGCGGCAACAAAGGGAGAGATGTAGAAGATGAAGGACCTCTCTCTTCACACGCCTGTCTCTCTCTCTTTTTCTCTTCTTTCAATTTGATTTATTTGCTATTCTATTCTCTTCTCTCATCTATAAGTAGAGACCCTCTCTATTTATAGATGATTCTCATGACCCAATGAGAGGAGGACTCTTTATTCAAATCTGATTTAAGTTGATCCAATACTTGTGAAAGAAGGACTCCTACATGAGATATAATTGCCATCACTTATGACATCCACTTTGCACCCACTCTCACACCCACTTGGGATGCTCCAAATAAGCACCAAACTAATTTTTGGTCATGCTTCATGAGTGAATATTTTCAGTGCAAGTAGGAATATTCATATCTCATCCAAAACAGGTTTGATTCGAATCTGATTCGAAGTTGGTTCGAAATAATTTCGAAAGACTGTCAATTCTAAACTCTTTAGGACTTTTATACCAAGTCTAACTTATATTTTAGACCTATTTAAGTCTAATTAATTCAGACCTAATCTGAAATTAATTAGTACTTAAATTCAATCTTTCATATGTTTCATGGATCATGATAGAAATTGTTCATTCTCGGGATTGAACCTGAATCTCATGTGTAGTGCTAGCTAGACATAATCAACTCTTCAATCTCGTTTTACCCATAACTCAATTCTCAATCAAGTTAGATTATATATTCAATCAAGTCAAGTACTTTCAGATTATATATATAAATAAAGGTCAATTCCTTCCTACTTTGTCTGAATTGTGTGCGTGACTCCATAGATTCAAACACTAAGTCGGTAGCACAGAAATCAATTCCTGCACTCATCGAGATACCATCTAGCAATGGTTCCCGACATTCAGATAGGTCAAATTATTGTAAAAGAATATTCTAGAATCCATACTCATGGTTATCGCATAATTCATCCTTTTGACCCTGGATGCTTTAGGATGGTCTCAGGTGAACTGTCAATCGAGATTGCTTCATCCATATTGTATTTCAACTTTTCAAATTCATCTCATGGATTACCTTGGCCAAGGCTTTACTAAATTAAAATATAGTGATACATCAACTCCAGTAATCTAGAGGGGTCAATCTCATCTTGATCCACACACAGATTTTGTATGTATTTGACTGTACCCAGCAGCCTTCCATCATTGCATTAAAAATCTAGATAGTTCGACACCAAAGCATAGTGAGTTGCTTGCAAGTCACTATGGTGATCTCAGGTCTGAAGGATATTTATATCCACGTGTTTCACGAGCAGCTCTTGACAGCAGAATGCTCAGTAGGTGAGTTACTTATTCAATGACGATGTACCCTTATATCTCACCTGTATGCCATACCAATGTCACCACACTCCTTGGTTAAGAGGACAACCAATCCATATGACACAAAATGACCTTCACTCGATAAACATCATCATCTCATAATGACATATCATTTGATCATGAATTTGTTTAAGAACTATATGATAAATCTTCTCTTTATCATATACTAGCATAGTTCTAGAGACTTCATCACAATACAAGAGTTTAAGAAAGATGTCACTTTGTGATGAAAAATATTAGAATAATTATTATGCAATAATCAATAATTCATATATAAATATAAACTTAATCATCACATGATTGATTTTAGGACATAATTCCCAACAAAAAGTATCTCTCATCCTAGGGATGAAGATCTATAGAGATAGATCTAAGAGGCTGCTTGGATTTTTCCAATCCAACATACACAGTATTTATGAGTAGAATTTATTCTATCGTGTACACCATACATGAGATTGGATATGGTATACTCACTAGGATAGTGAGTGGATACTTGCAAGATCCGGATGAGAATCACTAGAAGATCATCCTTAAGTATTTGAGAAATACTAAGGATCGGTGACTCGGTTATGAAGAATCTAACTTTAAACTTATGGAGTATGACTTCAATTTTTAGTTAGACATAGTAATAGCAAGAATGTGTTGGAATACATCCTTACATTAAATAATAGAGCAATCTGTTGGAAAGGTTCCAAGCAGAAAAATATAGCCAAATTCAAATTGTGAGACAGAATGCATTACAGCATTCGATGCTTGCAAGAAAGCTATATGATTGTACAGGTTCACTGACAAGCTAGGAGTGGCACCCTTCGATGATGGTCTTGCTGTATTATATAGCACCAGAGCCATAGCTCATGCCAAAGAGCTGAAGGCTTATTAGCTTACTAGGAATTTTGCATCGCTACCACCTTATTCGAAAAATCTGTTAAGATGATATCAATCTTTAGAAGATCGACAGAAAGAAGAACTTGATCAATCCATTTACTAAAGCCTCGGTATCTAGGAGTTTTGAGATGATAAATCGAAGATGGGTATATGATACTATACTGATTGACTTTAGTCCAAGTGAGAGTTGTTAGAAATTATATCCTAAAGCCAATCATTTGATGATTGTACTGATTATAAATGTATATAAATTGATAAATAATAAATATTTTGATATTTTTTATCACAAAGTTACATCTTCTAACGAACTTCTATCTTGTGATGAAGTTCTTAGGACTACTTTGATCGATAAAAGAAGATTTATTGCATAGTTCTTAAACTAGTTTGCGACTAAACGATACACTATTACTAGGACGATAGCAATATCAAGCGTAGGTCGTTGTATGCCATATGCATTGGTTGTCCTCATAACCAAGTGGTATAGAGATACTGGTATGGCATACAGATAAGATATAAGAGTACATCATCACTGAACATGATCAATTACGGAGCACTCTGCTGTCAAGGGTAGCTCACGAAGGGTATGGGTATAAGTGTCCCTCTGACTTGAGATTACCACAGTGACTTACAAGTAACTCACTGTACTTTGATGTTAGACTAATTAAGTTTTTAATTTAGTGATGAAAGATTTTTGGGTACAGTCAAATACTTATCAAGTCGGTGCATGAGTCATGATGGAATTGATCCCTCTGAATTAGTAAGAGATATGCATCAATATATTTCAATTTAGTAGAACCTGGGTTCGGATAATCCATGTGATGGATTTGAAAAAGATTGAAATATAATATAGATGATTTATCTAGGATTGATAGTTAAATCTTAGGTTGTCCTCGAGCATTAGGATCAAAGGGATGAATTATACGGTAACCATATACCAATAGTTTCTTTAATGTTGCTTCACCTTCATTCGACCTATCTGGACGTCAGATCATCATTGCTAGATGGTTAAATTGATTGGTTCTGAAAGGTGTTCCTATGCTACCAACTTAGGTTCAAATCTATGGGGTCATATTGAAGAGAAATTTCTGACTGATCATGTGGCTGATCAACGATTGAGAATCATTCAAAGACTTAATCATAAATTTGATTGATGGTTAACATTATGCAAAAGTTACAATAAATTAATTTGTTAAGTGTTAGTGAATTAATAGAGTATTAATTAATAATTAGATTATTGATTAGCTTAATTTGATTGAGCAAAGAGGATTAAATTAAATCTAATTGAATTGGATTCAATTAGGTTTGACCCGATTAGGTTATGAGATGACCTAATCACTAAGAGAGAATTATTAATGATTTGATCAGGACTTTATTTCAATCAATTTTTAATTTGATTAAAATTTGATAAAAAATTTATGAACCTAATTAGATTGAATTTCATATTTTTTTTTTGGACTAAACCAGATGTGATTTGATTTGGATTCAAATAGAAAAATTAAGAGTCCTTGTTGGAATAGGACTCTTCTCCTTATGCCAATCTAATTTGCACACCATATATCTCAATGTACAAAATTATTTTGTATGATATTTTTTCATACCAAAGAGTTCTTTTCCTTCTCTATCTTACATCCAATTTAATTTATTTTGATAAAAAAAAGTTCTAAAATTATATTTTAAAATATTCCTTATCAGGAGAATCTGTTCACATCCAGATCTAATAAATTTGTTTCTCCTTATATGTGTGACATTTTGAGGAGATGTTTTGTGAAAGATTAGTTGGAGAACTGTTTTACCATAAAAAAATATATAAAGAGGTGTCCCATATTTTTTTGGCATGTTTTAGGATATAAAATTATGAAGGGAGGTGGAATCCTATAAGAGTCCAAGATCAATAGGACTCTTCACCCCACCTCCTTACACACCTATAAAAGGGTCTTTTATAGTTTTTTTTTGTGTGTGTAATATACCAAAAGAAAGGTTTTCATGTGAGAGAAGTTTGGGCATAGTTCATGACGTAAAAAATAGAAAGGAGGGTCCTCTCTCTTGAGGTGTGCGCAGAAATCTGAATACCAGATTTTTGGTTCTAAGGATTTGGAAAGAGAGAATAAATTAGAAAAAAATTATTTTTTTCTTCATCTTTCTTATACCTCTTCATATCCACCAAATATTTATCTTCAATCTCTAGAAAAATTCTAGAGATTTGAAGAAAGGATTCAGATCGGTCAAGAAGAAGGACTTCGTGCGAGCTAGCACTCTTGAGAAGATCGATCAGATTGGGACTTTGAGTAGATTTTTTATAGAGACCAGATATATGTGTGACTATGAGCAACCAGCAAAGATCCTCTCTATCATATCTCTCAGCAGTTAAGATCATCGACCTACACTCAGGTATCGAGTTCTGAACTCAGATTAGAAGTAGATGTGATCTACTGCTCACATGCATGCATGCTGATTTTATCTTCAGTATCTTTTAAATTTTATATGCAATATAATATATCATAGATCTTAGAGTAGGTTGATTTGATGATTATATCATATACATGTTAGATTAATTTGATTAATCTAATGATCTTCTGTTGTAACTTTTTCAAAAAAATTTTGAAATACATGCATGAAATCGCCTACACATTCTAACACAATTAATTTATTGATTTGATCAGATTTAATTAAAGTTATAGGCATCTAATTAGATTAGACTCATTATATTTTATTTGGATCTAATTGGATTGAGTTTGAAAGAAATCTAATTGGTTAAACCCTAGAGTCCCAAATGAATGGGACTCTCTCCCTTACAACATCCAAATTGTCTCACACTTTTTCTCACTGTACAAAATTAGTTGGTGTATGAAAAAACTAGAAGATAATTTTTATTTTATCATCCATTAAGGATAAAAATTGGTTAGTTTTAATTTGAATTCAAAATGATTCGAATTTCAACCTAAAACCTTATCCATATCCTTTCATACATTGGTTGTTTTTGAAAGTGCCTATTGTGTGCGAGAAAAAAAAGTATTTCTAATAGTTTTCCATGCTTAATTTTTTTTGATAAGTCTCTCTTTAAGTCAGATAAGGGTAAAAAAAAGTTGAAGTCAAATTAAAATTCAAAATGATTTGAATTGCAACAAACTCCAGCTCTTATCTTGTCTTACTTAGTTTGTACGACAACCATAAAAAGGCCATAATTTTGTGTGCCAACAAGAGAGAGCTTTTCACCATGAGATACCAGAGAGAATGTGAGGCCAAAATCTTTCTTTAGGGCATGAGGTTTAGGTGATTTTCTTTCTTGCTTGGCGTGAACAAAAGAGGAGACCGTTGTCCTCTCGGGTGAGAGACCTAGAACTATTCTAGATTTTTGGGTGAGAAAAAAATTCAAGAGAAGAGAGTCTTCATCTGATTTTTCTCCATCATCCAGCATCCTCCTCTAATCCATCTTCAATATCAAAAAGGTTTGAGATGATTGAAGAAGGAGATCAAATCTGATCTATCATCAAAAGCCGACTGCATGAGCTAGCACTCCCACAGAAGGCTGATCAATCTGAGGACTTTGTGTGGACTATCCGTAGAGGTCGGATGCTTGTGCGGCTACGAGCGACCAGAGAGGACTTCCAGATCTATATTCTTGATTGTGGAGTTTAACTATCCATGCTTAGGTATTGGGTTTGGAACCCTAGAAGTGGTAGATTAGATCTATTACTAAATACTGTTTTTTGATTCACATGCTTATCATTTTAGATTCAGATTTTTATACATATAAATTTATGTCATAGATCTATTTGTAGGAGTTTTAAAATTAGATCTTATGCATGCATTTATAGATTAAATGGTTTAATCTAATATTCTTTCACTAAAAAATTTTTAAAATATATGCATGAAACCCTTGTGCATCCTAACATGACAGTCGTTAGGTAGGTCGAATAGTTCCTCCTCCAGTGGCCTTCGACATGCAATGGAAATACTTTTCCTTGTCGTCGGCCTTCTTCGAACTTGCTTCTTGAGTTTGGCCTCGTTCTTCAGCTTCTTCGTAGGCTTCTTCTTCTTTTTGAAAGAAGACTTTCTTTTGGAGGAAGCCCGCTCCACAGTCAGAACTGTACCTCTTAAACTCTTCAAGATGCCGTCTACTGTTACCTGCATGTTCAGTAACTCAGGCAAAGTGTTATCAATTTTATTTATATGATAGTTCATAATGAACTGCCCATACAAATTAGGAAGAGATTGGAGGATCAGATCCACCTGCAATTCCTTGTCCATGTTCATATCAAGCTTCTGAAGCTCCTCGATGTTCTTGATCATTGTCAAACAATGATTATTGACAGATTGTTCATCACGCATCTTCGTTCTGAAAAATCTTCAAGAGACCTCAAAGTGAGCTATGCGACTCTGCTCACCATATAACTTTTGCAGGTGAGTCAGCATCTCTCTGACAGTCCTCATGTCTTCATGCTATTGCTAAAGATCATTGGATATAGACACTAAAATATAAAACTTTGCCTTATTATCTTTATCCATCCACTTCTCAAGTATGGCTCATTGATCAGAGGATGGATGAGTAGATAACACAGATACATCCTGATCAAGGATATGTGTGAGTTTCTCAAAACTGAGAATAATTCCCAAATTTCAGAGTTAGTTTTTATAATTCATACCGGTCAACCTATTGGTATCGAAGATACAGGCTAAAGGGTTGGAACTCGACATGGTTATTTACAGAGAGAATAATTTCTGGTTAGATATTTATACTTATAAAAATGTTTGTTCTAGGGACTTTAAAAATAGACAAAAGCTCTCATTATTTTCTCGAATCTCCCACACTTCTCAAATAGAGAAATGAAAACCTATACGTGATCGATTTCAAGTGGGTACTATGATCTTATTAATCTATACACACCTCACCTAACAGTTATTGATGAGTACAGACCAATAAGTGGATAATACTTTGTCCATTATTTTACTAAGCAAGATGTAGTGGGCTTGGTCTCTAAGTCCTGTGCCTCACCTAATAGTTATTGGTATATTTCTTAGTTAAGTTAGACCCATCATTCACCAGCAGATGCAAAACTGTCATTGAAACCCTCATCTAATAGTTATTGAGCCCAACTCCATCTCTACTTTGAGGACATCAAATATCAATAGAGTGGTTGTACCTTTTCGATGCAACCAAACCATTGTAATTAGTCGAGAATGATCCATGCCAGGAAGGCACCTGTATCTCTATAATGATGGAAGACCTCTAGACTTAATATTTAGTGAGAAGATTTAGGTTTAGATCTCTTCTAAATCAGCAGATCTGACATCTGACTGATTAAGTTCAGGTCAGCACATCAACATGTCTAACCAGCCTAATCAGCACGAGTGAACTCGAGTTAACAAATAACCTAGCATGAAACTGAATCTTCCAAGATGGTCAGATAAGTTAAGATGAGTACGGGTCCCCACGTTGCTTTCCTTAGACATCAATCAAATTATATCGGTTAGACAACGAAACTAATTAAATAACCACCATCTAAATACTTACCTTAGATACTAAATTGGTTGATTAGAATCGATCAGGTTAACCTATTGAAACGGATCCAAACCACTGAGCCAAATTCAGTCTTGAGTCATTCAACTCACATCAAAATATGAATCAATACGACCAACTATAATTAAACTCAACTTTGAGCCCCTTTGACTTAATTCTAATCAACCATTGATTAGGTTCAATCAACTACTTAAAATCGATAATGGGTTCTAATCTGATCTAATCAATTGGACCCTAATTATAATTTGATCATTAGATCTAATTTGTTCAATCCATACTCATATGCAGCAACATAATTTCAGATCCAAAAATATTTTTTTGATTATGCTTTATTACATCCATTAATGGCTTATGATCTTGAAACTATTTCAGACCTAAACCTAATATCATATATCATATATATGTAGTTTCAGATCTAAATTAAAATGTACATCACATATAGATCAAATTTTAAATATAAAATTAAAATTACACATATCAAATACATATAAAATTAGATCTAAAATAATAATTAAAATATATTAAAAATATCATTTTAAAAATTGGTTCGTATCAAACTAGGACAACCTGTTCAATATGGGGGTAAATCCTATATCAGGACAACCTTATACTAGTTTGATATGAACTTTTAATCATTCTAATTTTAAATCTAAATATAAAATAATATATATCACATATGCAAATTTTTAGATCTAAAAGATTGATTTTATTACTTTGAAAATAGTTTTCAAAATCGATCAATCTTGTACTAGGACAACTTTTACAATATGGGGAATAAATCTTATACCAAGACAACCTTATATCAGCACAAGATCAATTTTAAATCATCAAAACTTTTCGATCTAAGATAAAAATTAGATCATATGTGTCTCTAAAAATCAGTGGCTCTGATACTAATGTTAGAAAGTCGGGTAGGATGCATATATAGATTTTAAAAATCTTTTCAATCACAGTAGAAAAATAATTGGGTTAAACTCTTTAACCCCATATGTATTAGATTTTATCTAATCCTACCCAAATTCAAGAGAAAATATATGCATATAATCTGAAAATTAAAATTAGGATGAGATCAAATCTCAATACCTTTGCATGGGTAGAAATTCATCGCTATCGATGATCATTGATTCGAAGATCCTTGAGCCACACACGTGTCCGACCTCCATAGATATCCATCGAGATCAACCTTGATTCAATAATCTTATAGTAGATCTTTCTTCTTCAAATAGGATCTCAGCCCTTTAGAACCTCGATCAACTCTTTGATCTTCATTGCCAAATCAACCCTTTGAGCTGCAGCTTTTTCTCCTCGTTCCTCACTGTAGAAGAAGACTCCTCAACTCTTGGCGTGTATAGAAGTGGAACACCCAACCTTTGGGCATGGAAAGGGAAGAGGGAGAGAGGGAGAGTGATCTAGTTTTTAATCAATTAAAACTAACTTATGAAACCCTAGGAGACCTTCTCTTTGTATAGGCCCTTCCTTGATCCAAATCAGGAATCTAATTAACTTAAAAAGGCACATCCTTATCTCATAAAATTTTTTATCTTTTTAATCTAATTTTTTATTAAAATTAGACTTAATTAGTAGGTTATCAACCCTTTTTGCAAGCACGTGGGGTGACTCACTCAAATAAGGTAATTTGAGTGGGCGCCTCATGTTATACAGGGCAGGTAGGTGCCCTTAGGGTTTCATTAGCACAAGAGAGGGGGCGTAGCCCCTCTCTCTCTCTCTCCTTCCATGCTTATCCATAAGAGGGGGTGGGCCCCTCTCACATTATCCAAAGGTTGGCGCCCCTTGGTCCTGCCATAAAGGGAGGAGGGCACCACAAATGTTTTCAATAATTCCACACAACACTAAGAGATAATGAGAAGATATGAATAGATAATAAGGAGATAATTTAGCCAACTAATTAACCTAATTCAATCCTCTTGGGCTCACTATTAGGCATCCAATTAAATTCAAATGGATTTAGGTTAGGTTCAAGGCTATAGACTTGATCCAATCAAAGTCTCGAGAAGAATTAGGTTTAATAATGTGCTGGTATGGTTCTCTTAAACCTAATAAAATTTTAATAAATTCCAATCTAATTAGAACTTTATAAATCCAATTGGCAAATTCAAGATTAAATCCCTTAATGTGTGATCCCATAAATTTTATTCTATCTAGTAGTGAGATATATTATGATCTCCATCATAATATCATCGAAACTCTTTTCAATGAGTTGGAACAATTCTAACTCTACCTTTCGAGGGTCATCGATCATCAAAATGATATCTGATGAGTCTCATAATCTACTAGTAACATCTAGCAGTATGTAGTGGCAATCCAGTAGAATGAAAGTATGAACCCTTGGTGCAGTTATCATATGATTTAGTCCTTCTATCATAAGTCTTGACTTAACGGAGGTCATGAAGAACTCATCAGACCTCATTATCAGTCATATGCTAGATTGGTTCGACTTGAGTTTATTTGTGAATCATGTGAAAACTCTTTTCTAGTATTCACACTTGCTTTGATCAAAGACTTTTTGAACTTAGTCTCGTGAATCGCATAGGACTTCTTCTTTTCTCTCAAGGTCGATAGATTTGATCTAGGTGCATCCTACTCCAAACAGTGAACCTGAGCCTACTTAAGCTAACATACACAACAAAGATCTGAATGATTAGGGACCAAGAGAACGTGCAGTCAAACTCAGTAGTCTCACTGTAAATAGCCAATGACACCATAGGTCAAAAGACCACTCCCACTACTACAGCATCGAGAAGATCACTGACGAGTGAGTAGACATCCATATAGTTTCTTATGTTGATCATACTCAGTGTAAGTTATTCTCTAACAACCATCCGCACCCTCACCTCAGTGTCTCTACACTGCAGACCTGAGACTCATCTACCTACAAGAGAGGTAAACTATGCACTGATCTCGAATGGATTGATCATTGTCCTCTGTGATAATCTTTTGATCGAAAGTATTTAAAAATTAAACACTAATTAATATATGTCTCAATTCTCAACATATTGAGAATATATAAAAATTATCTTTATTAATTTTTAGGATAAATCATAGACACATAAACATGATTGGAATGAAAAAACTCTTTATTGATAATAAAAAAGTACAAGTACATATTTAAGCCTAAGAATTATAAAATGTGTCAGCCAACAATTGGCTTCTCGAGCACAAATCTAACAAAGGGATAGGTTGGCACCACATAACATTCTAAAATCCCATGATTTGTTTTCTTCTTATCCTCTTCTTTTGATTTGCAGCAAATTTAAATTAGGAAGAAGATAAGGATGATGAGTCACCAAGCAATACTGCTAACCCTCTTTCTGAGCCCTCCCTATTCATGCAAACATTCTCACACCAAAGCACTTTTGCGTGAGATATTTTACTACAGACATTAGGGCATGTGCAAGGAGAGAGAGTCCTAGGGAGTTGGAGCTCAAGGGTTTTTTATTTGGTCTCAATCCAAATCTAATTTGGTTTGACCCAAGGAGAGGATAGAACCTAATCCAATTAGGAACCTAATCTCTTTAATAAATTTCTAATCTAATTAGAAATTAATTGAACCAAAATTTTGATCAAATTAGGAATTAGTCTCCTTTGCATTCAAGCTTGATCTAATCAAATCCAATCCATGTCAAACTAAATCCAATTCAATTAGACTTGATCCGAACCTTATTGCTCAATTAAATTGAGCCAATTAGTAATTCAATTGCTAACTAATCCTCATACAATTCACTAAGACTTAACAAATTACTTAATTACAACTTTTGCATGAGGTTATTCATCAATTACATTGACAATTATACCCTTCAATGATTCATAATTATTGATCAATCATCTGATCGGACAAGAATCACTTTTGTGTGTGATTTTATACATTTCATTCTGTCTGATAGTGAGATATATTATGATCCCTATCACAATATCATCGAAACTCCTTCGATGGATTGAAACAATTCTAACTCTGTCCTTCGAGGGTCATCGATCATTAAGATGATGCTCGACGAGTTCCACAATCTATCAGTGATACCTTGCAGTATATAGTAGCAACCTAACAGAATAAAAGTAATGAACCCTTTAGTGCAGTTACTATGTGATTCAGTCTTTTTATCATGAGTCCTGACTTGATGGAGGTTATGGAGAATTCGTCAAACCCCATTGTCAGTCATATGTCAGATTGGCTCGACTCAAGTTTACTTGTAAATCTTGTGAAACTCTTTTTCAGTATTCACACTTGCTTAGATTAAAGACTTTCTGAACTCAGTCTCATGAATCATATAGGACTTCTCATTTTCTCCCAAGATCGATAGATTCTATCTAGGTGCATCCTACTTCTAACAGCGAACCTGAACCCACCATAGCCAACATACACAGTAAGGACCCGATGGCTAGGGATCAAGTGGACGTACAGTCAAACTACAGTAGTCTCACTGTGAATAACCAATGCACCGTAGGTCAAAAGATCACTCACACCACTGTAGCATCGAAAAGACCACTGACAAGTGAGATAGATATCCAAATAATTTTTCATATTGGTCACGCTTAGTGCAAGTTGTTCTCTAACAACCACCTGCACTCTCACCCCAGTGTCCCCATATTGTGGACTCGAGACTCATCTATCCAGAAGAAAGGTGATCCATGTACTAATCTTAAATGGATTGATTGCTATCCTCCATGACAATCCTTCGATCGAAAGCATTTAGAAACTAACCACTAATAATGTACGTCTCAAATTCTCAATAACTTGAGAATATATAAAATTATCTTTGCTAATTTTTAGGATAAATCATGGACACATACATATGATTAGAATAAAATTACTCTTTATTAATAATAAATATATTATAAGTACAATGTTAATTCGAAGATTATAAAATATGTCAGTCAATAATTGACTTCTAGAGCACACATCTAATAATTTCCTACTTGACCTAAAGCCAATTGGCAATATGCCTAAGACCAATCATCTCAAGGTGAGCTTCAATTTTCTATTGGCTGAGAGGCTTGGTCAGTGGATCCATCATGTTCTACGTAGAGTTTACTCTCTACATCTCGATGAACTTCTTCTCGAGGTATTCATGTATGATGTAAAACCACCGCTCTATATGCTTGGACTTTTGGTAAGACCTGAGCTCCTTAATGAGGGGTATAGCATCATTATTATCGCAGTGCAGTGCAATGGCATTTGATGGCATCACACCCAGCTCTGCAATGAACATCTTGAACCAAAATACTTTTTTAGTAGCTTCAAAGACAGCGATGTACTCAGCTTCTATGGTCGAATCTACGATGACCGGCTACTTGGAACTCTTTCAGCTAACCAATCCTCCATTACACAGAAAAATACACCCTGATGTAGACCTTCTATCATCGACATCAGACATAAAGTCTGAATCAGTGTATCCCTCTACTTTTAGCTCGATCCTTCATCAAAGATCAAGAATAAATCTTTAGTCCTTCTCAAGTACTTGAGGATATTCTTTACAGTAATCCAATGCTCTTCACCTGGATTCGCCTGATATCTGCTCGTGACACTCACGGTAAGGGCTATATCAGGTCATGTATACAGCATGACATACATGAGACTCCTTGTTATCGAAGCATAAGGGATCTTGCTCATGCATTAGATATGTTCAGATGTATCAGGATACATCTTCTTGGAGAGATGAATGTCATGCCTATGGGATAAAAGACCCATTTTGGAATTTTTCATGCTAAACCTCTTCAGCACCTCCTCTATATACATTTGCTATGAGAGTCCTATCATTCTCTTAGATCTATAGACCTTTATACCAAGAATGTATAAAGCTTCTCTGAGGTCTTTCATGGCAAATTCTTTTGATAATCATACTTTGACCAATGTCAGCATGGGATATCATTTTCAATTAGAAGGATGTCATCCATGTACAATATGAAGAATGTGACAGTGCTCCCACTAATCTTTTTGTACACACATGGCTCCTCCTCATTTTGATAAAATCAAATATTTGGATTACATCATTAAAGCGAGTGTTCCAACTTTGAGATGCTTGCTTGAGTCCATTTATGGACCTTTGCAGCTTGTAGACCTTATAATCACTATCGCTGGATATGAAACCCATAGGCTGCTCTATATAGATTTCTTCTTTAAGATATCCATTTAGGAAGGCAGTTTTTATATCTATCAATCAAATTTTATAATCATGAAAAGCTGCAACAGCAAGCAGAGTCTGGAAGGATTTTAGCATGGCCATGGATGAAAAGATTTTTTGATAGTCAATGCCTTCGCATTAACTATAACCTTTCATAACCAACCTTGCCTTATAGATCTCTACCTTACCATCCGAACCTTTTTATTTTTATAGCTCTGATACTATACCTTCAGGTGGATCCACTAAGATCCAAACATAATTGGAATGTATGGAGTCAATTTTTGACTTCATTGCTTCCTTTCATTTCTCGGAGTCTATATCTAATGTTGCCTCATTATAGGTTCTGAGATCATTCCTAATGTCCCTATCTTCCACAAAGAATGCTTCTTCTAGATCCTCTATAAGAATATCTAATTATCTTTCAGGAGGATGGGAGATCCTACATGATCTATGAGGTGGAGGAGGTACCATATCTACTGGTCACTACTGGGTTCAGATTCTTGGACTCAATGCTCTTTAGAGATATTCTCTTTGAGCTCAATCTTTCTCCCACTATCTCCATCTTGGATAACCTCTTTTTTCAAGAAGACGGCATGATGACTCACAATCATATTGTGATCCTCAAAAAAATAGAAATAGTATCTCATGGATTTCTTAGAATACCCTATAAAATGTATCCTAAAAGATCTAATCTTTAACTTATCCACCTACTATCGCTTGACATGGATCGGACATCTTCAAATTTTGAGATAACCAAGAGTTGGCTTCTTACCATACCATAACTCGTATGGTGTGGTAGAAATAGATTTAGAAAAAATCTGATTCAAAAGATGAATTATAGAAAGTAATATATATCCCTAGAGAAAGATAAGATGATTCATGAAGCTCATCATGGACTGAACCATATCTAATAGGATTCGATTCTTTCTTTCGGATATCCCATTAAGCTGAGGTATCTTTTGAGGCATCCACTATGAGACTATGCCATTATCTTTGAGATAAATTTAGAATTTTTCACTAAAATATTTTCTTTTTCAATCTGATCGAAGAACTTTTATAGATTTTTTGATCTATTTTTCTACTTCATGTCTGAAGTCTTTGAACTTTTTAAAGACTTCAAATTTATAATGCATCAAATATACAAACCCATACCATGAGTAATCATCGAAAAAGATTATGAAGTAGATATAGCTACTCCTAATCTGTACATCGAATGGACCGCACACATCATTGTGTGCCAAAGCTAATATCTCAGTGGCCCTTTCTCCTTGTCCTGCAAAGGGCAGCTTAGTCATTTTTTCTTGAAGATAGGACTCACAAATCGAATAAGACTCGAAAGTCAATGGCCCAAAAAGGCTATCTTTCTCCAGTTTGTTAAGTCTATCCTCTCTTATATGGTCTACCTAAGGTGCTAGAGATACTTTTGACTAATCATATCTTTAAGCCTCTCAGACCCTACAACATTCACAACTTGCTTATTAATATTAATACTCACATCCACATGCAAATGATAAAGACCGTCAGTCAAGAAAGCACTGTTAGATGTGTACCCAAGATGTTAGATTGGCTGACACATTTTTGTACAAATCTAAGGACAAATTTATAATTGTGACTATAAATAAATAAAAGAGTTATTCTACTATCACATTGTGTACATTATGTCTGTGATATATCCTTTGAGTTAGTAGAAATGTTAATTCATATTTTCAAGAGTTGAAAATTTAAGGCATGAATTTACATAACTAACTCATAAACAGCTCCTGACCATAAGATCATCATGAGGATGGTGATCGATCCGGAAGGTTGGTGTATGATCGCTTCCTTTGGGTTGCCACCATATACTGCTAGATGTCACTGGTAGATTTTGAGATCAATTAGAATGATCTTTGTTGGGTATAAAATACCCACAGCCGAAACCCTCAGCGGAATCAACGACGGAATAGAACAGCTCCGCCCGGACTCCTACGGGAGCCGGGCTCCGCCCCCGACATCGACTACAGAGCGGCCCCGCCCGGACTTCTACGGGAGCCGGGCTCCGCCTCCGACATCAGCTGCAGCACAGCTCCGCCCGGACTCCTATGGGAGCCGGGCTCCGCCTCCGACATCGACTGCAGCACAGCTCCGCCCGGACTCCTACAGGAGCCAGGCTCCGCTCTCAGTATCAACTGCTGGTAAGCTCCGTTCGGACTCCTACGGGAGCCGGACTTCACCTCTAACTTTGATTGCAGAGGACTCCGCCCGGACTCCTACGGGAGCCGGGCTCCGCCCCCGACATCGACTACAGAGCGGCCCCGCCCGGACTTCTACAGGAGCCGGGCTCCACCTCCGACATCAGCTGCAGCACAGCTCCGCCCAGACTCCTATGGGAGCCGGGCTCTGCCTCCGACATCGACTGCAACACAGATCCGCCCGGACTCCTACGGGAGCCAGGCTCCGCTCTCAGTATCAACTGCTGGTAAGCTCCGTCCGGACTCCTACGGGAGCCGGACTTCACCTCTAACTTTGATTGCAGAGGACTTCGCCCGGACTCCTACGGAGCCGGGCTCCGCCCCCGACATCGACTACAGAGCGGCCTCGCTCGGACTTCTACGGGAGCCGGGCTCCGCCTCCGACATCAGCTACAGAGCGGCCCCGCTCGGACTTCTACGGGAGCCGGGTTCCGCCTCCGACATCAGCTGCAGCACAGCTCCGCCCGGACTCCTATGGGAGCCGGGCTCCGCCTCCGACATCGACTGTAGCACAGCTCCGCCCGGACTCCTACGGGAGCCAGGCTCCGCTCTCAGTATCAACTGCTGGTAAGCTCCGTCCGGACTCCTACGGGAGCCGGACTTCACCTCTAACTTTGATTGCAGAGGACTCCGCCCGGACTCCTACGGGAGCCGGGCTCCACCCCCGACATCGACTACAGAGCGGCCCCGCCCGGACTTCTACAGAAGCCGAGCTTCGCCTCCGACATCAGCTGCAGCACAGCTCCGCCCGGACTCCTTTGGGAGCCGGGCTCCGCCTCCGACATCGACTGCAGCACAGCTCTGCCCGGACTCCTACGGGAGCCAGGCTCCGCTCTCAGTATCAACTGCTGGTAAGCTCCGTCCAGACTCCTACGGGAGCCGGACTTCACCTCTAACTTGATTGCAGAGGACTCCGCCCGGACTCCTACGGGAGCCGGGCTCCGCCCACGACATCGACTACAGAGCGGCCCCGCCCGGACTTCTACGGGAGCCGGGCTCTGCCTCCGACATCAGCTGCAGAGCGGCTCCGCCCGGACTCCTACGGGAGCCGGGCTCCGCCTCCGACATTAGCTACAGAGCGGCTCTGCCCGGACTCCTACGGGAGCCGGGCTGCGCCTCCGACATTAGCTGCAGCACAGCTCCGCCCGGACTCCTACGGGAGCCGGGCTCCACCTCCGACATCGACTGCAGCACAGCTCCGCCCGGACTCCTACGGGTGTCAGGCTCCGCTCTCAGTATCAACTGCTGGTAAGCTCCGTCCGGACTCCTACGGGAGCCGGACTTCACCTCTAACTTTGATTGCAGAGGACTCCGCCCGGACTCCTACGGGAGCCGGGCTCTGCCCCCGACATCGACTACAGAGCGGCCCCGCCCGGACTTCTACGGGAGCCGGGCTCCGCCTCCGACATCAGCTGCAGCACAGCTCCGCCCGGACTCCTATGGGAGCCGGGCTCCGCCTCCGACATCGACTGCAGCACAGCTCCGCCCGGACTCCTACTGGAGCCAGGCTCCGCTCTCAGTATCAACTACTGGTAAGCTCCGTCCGGACTCCTACGGGAGCCGGACTTCACCTCTAACTTTGATTGCAGAGGACTCCGCCCGGACTCCTACGGGAGCCGGGCTCCGCCCCCGACATCGACTACAGAGCGGCCCCCCCGGACTTCTACGGGTGCCGGGCTCCGCCTCCGACATCAGCTGCAGAGCGGCTCCGCCCAGACTCCTACGGGAGCCGGGCTCCGCCTCCGACATCAGCTACAGAGCGGCTCCGCCCGGACTCCTACGGGAGCCGGGCTCTGCCTCCGACATCAGCTGCAGCACAGCTCCGCTCGGACTCCTACGGGAGTCGGGCTCCGCCTCCGACATCGACTGCAGCACAGCTCCGCCCGGACTCCTACGGGAGTCAGGCTCCGCTCTCAGTATCAACTGCTGGTAAGCTCCGTCCGGACTCCTACGGGAGCCGGACTTCTCCTCTAACTTTGATTGCAGAGGACTCCGCCCGGACTCCTACGGGAGCCGGGCTCCACCTCTGACATCAGCTGCAGCACAGCTCCGCCCGGACTCCTACGGGAGCCGGGCTCCACCTCCGATATCCCCTGCAGCACGGCTCCGCCCGCGCTCCCACGGAGGTCAGACTCCGCCCACGACCCCAGCCGCCAGGAGGACCTCTCCCAGACCTCTACAGAGACTGGGCTCCGACCGTCGCGAGCTTCAATCAACAGATCCGCACCCCCTGGCAGGCCACCGAAACGGTCACGACCCTGCTCCACTTCCTGTGACGGATTCCGTGCGGCTCCATCATTCCCTGACAAGCCACAGTAACCGTCGCTGCCCTGCCCCACTTCCTGTGGTGGATTCCGCACAGCTCCACTACCCCTTGGCAGGCCACGATAACGGCTACGAACCTGCTCCACCTCCTGCGACGGATACCGGGCGATTCTCCCATCCGCTGGCAAGTCACGACAACGACACTGCTCCACTCCCTGCAACTGATTCCACATGGCGAGCTACGGTAACAGCCACGATTCCGCTCCACTACCTCTCGCAATAAATTCCCCTGACCACGGGTGGCCCACTACCAGACGGTTACAGGTGTCACCATCAATCCGTTGCCCCCTCCGCCTATAAAAGGGGGACTCAGATACGTTATTCTCTAAGCTCATTTTTTATCTCAAAACTCTGCTAAATTCTCCGTTCGAGCACTCCATTCTTGTTGAGGCAGAGAACTGACTTGAGCGTCGGAGGGTCTTGCCGGAGCAACCCCACCTCCGGTTTAGACTTCCCTTGCAGGTCCCGGCGGCAACCGCGGCTTCCCCGACTCCAGCTTCTCCGGCGCAAGCAGATTTTTGCACCAACAGGATTGGCGCTAGAGGAAGGGCGTGTCTTCGCAGCACCCTTGTTCTTAAAGGAGTGTTCAACGGAGCCGCCTCCGACCGTTTCTCCGTCACCCACTCCTAATCTTCCCCCGCGAGATCGACACTGATGCCTCCGCGCAAGGCATCCACCCGACGGTCCACGGCCTCCGCGGCCAGATCTCAGGCTCCGGCCTCCCCTCCCATTTCTCAGCCTCCTCCTCCTCCCCCTCCGGTGGCGGCGGTCGGCGCGGAGCAGTTTGACTTGCTGGTGCAGCAGGTCAAAGGCCTCGTCGAAGCCGTACAAGCAATGCAGCAACAGTAACCGCAGGCGTCGGCGCATACGGAGGGGGCATCTCTGGAATGCCAGAACCCGGCGGTGGGGCGGGCCACCTGGGCCAGCCGCCCCATCCTTCCCAGGAAGGTGAATCCAAGGGTAGAAAGCCCTCAATCGGATCACGACTCCACCCCTGGAAGATCCCTGCCCCCGTTCTACCAAAGGACCCTCGAGACTCGAAGTCGAGAGGATTTCCTAGATCGGAGGCTCCAGGAGATGAACCGGCGGATCGAAGAACTCCACCACGTGCCTCCCGCTTATGATGAGGATATTTGCACTGACCCTCCCTTCTCCCAAATGATTATGCAGAAATCGATCCCGCCGAACTTCAAGCTTCCCCAGTTCGAAAGCTACGACGGGACGTCGGACCCGGTTGATCATCTGGAGGCCTTCCGAATGATGATGCTGCTTTACGGCACTCCTGACGCCATCTTGTGCCGGGCTTTCCCATCTACCTTGAAGGGAGCAGCGAGGAACTAGTACTCGACTCTGAAGTCGGGTACCATATTTTCCTTTGATCAAATGAGCCACCAATTTGTGGCCCATTTTGTCAGCAGCCGGCATCCCCGGAAGGGTTCGGAGTCCCTCATCAACATCAAGCAGAAGGAAGGAGAGTCCATACGGGCCTACGTCAACCGCTTTAACATCATGACGTTGGAGGTCCGGAACTTGGACCAGTCAGTTGCCATGGCCGCCCTGAAAGGTGGCCTTCAGAAGAATGATCTTTTGTACTCCCTGGAAAAAGAAGTACCCCAGGGATTTTGTTGATTTACTGGCTCGGGCTGAAGGATACGCCCGAGCGGAAGAGGCCTTCAAAATGAAGGACGAAGAGACTGCAAGAGAGTGTCAAGCGGGAGATTCGAGTAAGCCCGCCGTTGAGAAAAGGCCAAAGGAAGCCCGGCCACGTTCCCGATCCCCTCCTGGACATAAGCGCGCCCTTACTCCACCCCGGGCATGCAGGCAGAGAAGCCCGGACCGTAGGTTTCGGCGGGGTTCCCCACCAGGGAAATTCTGCAACTACGCCCCCCTCAACGCCTCGAAGGCCCAGGTACTGATGGAGGTCAGGGAGCAGCTCCCTAGGCTGGAGAGGATGCGCACACACCCCGGGAAGCGCAATCCCAACAAGTTCTGCCTCTACCACCGTGACCACGGCCATGACACGGAGGAATACATCCAGCTCCAGGACGAGATCGAGGAGCTCATTCGGCGAGGTCGACTCGACAGATTCATCCGCCGCAGGCCTGAGGGTAGAGGAGACCGGCCAAGAGCCCTCCCACCGCCTGAACCGCAGAAAAGGGAGGAGCAACCCGGGGACCGACCTCCCATCGGGACCATCGACTCCATCACCAGAGGGCCTCAAGGAGGAGTGGAAAAACTGTAAATGTATCACTTACTATTTCACCTTGAATCTACTTTTTCTTTCTAGCTAACGTGCCCCTCCCACCTAGCGTGGATGTATTATGACCGGATATGATCCCTCCAAAAACACAGCCATGTCAGGAACAGGAGGAGAACCTCGTCCTGACATGAGCAAAGTCAAAGGTCCGGTTCTTTTAGACCGGATGGGGGGAGAGGCCTTGCAACACCCTAATGTGCCCCCACAGCCCTGTTAGGGACAGGAGGAGAACATCGCCCTAACTTGAGCAAAGTCAAAGGCCCGGTTCTTTTAGATCGGATGGGGAGAGAGGCCTTGCAACACCCTAATGTGCCCCCACAGCCCTGTTAGGGATAGGAGGAGAACCTCGCCCTAACTTGAGCAAAGTCAAAGGCCCGGTTCTTTTAGACCGGATGGGGGGAGAGGCCTTGCAATGCCCTAATGTGCCCCCACAGCCATGTCAGGAACAGGAGGAGAACCTCGTCCTGACATGAGCAAAGTTGAAGGCCTGGTTCTTTTAGACCGGAGGGGGGAGAGGCCTTACAGCGCCCTAACGCGCCCCCACAAGCCAGGCTGGTAACGAGAGGAGAACCTCACGCTGGCTCGAGCAAAATGGAAGGTCCGGACTCCTACGGGAGCCAGGTTTCTACGCCAAGGAAGACTTCACCCGGACTCCTACGGGAGCCGGGTTCCGCCGCCAAGGAAGACTTCACCCGGACTCCTACGGGAGCCGGGTTCCGCCGCCAAGGAAGACTTCGCCCGGACTCCTACGGGAGTCGGGTTCCTACGCCAAGGAAGACTTCGCCCGGACTCCTATGGAAGCCGGGCTCCATCCGCCACTTCTGCAGCAAGGGTTAATAATGGTGGCAAAACTCGACTGCGTAACAAGGTCGGATGAAAGGAAAGAGCCCCCCCCCCACGACGACATCTACGTCAGACAAGCCAAACGATAAGAAAGGTCCAACAGACGACAATATCAGTGCTACGCGTGGACAAGGTAACACAAAGCACTCTTTTTTCCATTTTCGATATACGTACTACAAGGCCAGGATGGCTAGGGAAAGAAGGACAAAACGACAAAAAGAAAGTAACTACATGGTAAGACAAAAAGATAAAAGAGATCTAAGGAGGCCCTGCTCCCTCCGACCTAGGGTTATCACCTCCATCCCTCAACCAGGACTGCCTCAGGTTCTCCATTGCTTCTTCTAGTTCTTCCCTCTTCCGCAGCGTATCCTGGAGCGCCTGACGAAGTTGCCGGCTCTCAGCCTCCTCTTCTCGATGCCACTTCCGCAAAACTTTGGACTCCGCCTCTGCGTCCGCGAAGGCCTTTCGCTCAAGTGCCAGTTGGATTTTCACTTGTTGCAGCTCGGCTGTCTTCTCCCCAAGGGAGACAGAAATCCCTTCGACAGTGCCTCTCAGGGCTTGGAGCTCTTCGGTATCTTGGGCAGAAGTAAGCTGCGTCCTAGTAACCAGCTGCCTCTGGAGACGAACGACCTCGTCTGCCGCCTTCCGGAATCTCCCTTTGTACTCTTCCACTTGCCGGCGCCAGCTGGCCCGCTGCACATCGTGGCTCATCTCGGTGTCTTGAAGCTGCTTCTGGAGGTCGGAGACCTTCTGCGACCACTTCTGTTCATCATCAACCCGTGCCAGGAGTCGGGATGAGTTTTCTTCCAGCTGGTCGATCTTCCTCTTCGCAGCTGATAGCTCCGCCTTAAGGGCGCTGATCCTGGCCTCTTGAGCCCAAGTTCGGTCGCTGGCACTCTTCTTACATTCCTCGAGCTCCTTTGTGAAGTTCGCCTTCCTCCGGTTGTAATCCATGATTGCCTTCACTTGGAGACTCCTAAAGTGGGTGGCCTCAGCGGCGGCTTCGGAATGGCATTCTCTCGACTTGCGGAGCTCGCCTTCCGACTTCTTCAACTTCTTCGTCAGGTGGAGGACCTCCTTTTTAGCCGCTGGATAGTTGATTTCAGCGGGACCCCTAGGGGCAAGGGGAGTACTTCAGTAGGGCACTGCCATTGGAAGGTGCAAGCATCAAAGATCGACTCATTACAAGAAAAAAAGCAGAAAGGAGGAGGAGGGGGAAGGAGAGGCCATCCACAACAAGAAATTCGACTTTATTGATTGAATAATTTTGGACACAAACAGAAAGGAAATATGGCGACAAAATAAGGGCACAAGATCAGAGGTCTCAGACCTCAGGGGCAGGAGGTGGAGAACTCGGTGCGGGGGGTGCGACTGCGGTGGTGGCGGATGAAGGGCCGGCCTCATCTTCAGACTCCTCAAGAAAGCTGAGATCGAGGTTGGGGTATCTGCTGGCCACCTTCTCTTGGCAGAGCTCGAACCCCTTAGTGAACGCCTCCTGGCCGAACTGGACGTTCAGTTCCCTCATCTCCGTGGAAGCCTTGAACTCCTCCACCGCAAGGGCCCTGGCCTCCGAGACCAGAACTGGAGTTTGGTCGACCAAATGGGCGACCTCGACCTCCGCCTTCCTCACCGACTCCTCCAAGATCCATCTCTCCTCCTCCCGGGCTTGTCTCTCCTCTTCCCGAGCTTGCCTCTCTCTTTCCAGGGCCTCCTGGAGGGCGGCTACTTCGGCCGTCTTCGCTTGGAGGCAAGCAACCTCGGCCTGACGGCGTTCCTCCGCCTGAAGGAGGTCCCTTCTCATGCGGCTCGTCACCTCGACATAGGCGAAGAGCTGGTGCCCAATCTGCAAGGACGGATAGAGAATTATAATAAAGGCCGAGTGACCGTGCAAATAAACATCCGCTTACCTCGAGGAAGGACCCCAAAGAGTCCCAAGCCCGCTGCTCGGGATCGGCGCGGTCGATCCTCTCCACGACATCGGACAGGATGCAGCCATCGAGCAGCCGTCTGATCAGGTCCTTATCGTTGAAGGGGTTCTCCGATCCCCCCTCGGAGCAGACGGACTCGTCTGCAGCAGCTCGGTGGCTGCTCGCCCTGCGAGCCACCGATTTCCTCTTCCTCCCCGCGGCAGGCACCTCCGTGGGGCGAACCCCTGGAGCGGGAGCCCCAGTCGGCGGGCTCCTCGAGGAAGCCCGGGGGGCCACTGGCTCGGCATCTGAAGGAATGTCGATGGCCGGGGCCGCCTGGACGGGCGCAGCCAAGCTCGTCTCCTCCGCCCTGGCCCTCTTCATCGATCCGGAGGCCATCGCGCCCTTCCTCTTCTGAGCTCTCATGCCCTTGGCGAGCATCCGCGTTGCTTCGGCGTCCATTGCTAAAAAAAAAAAAAAAAAAAAAAAAGAGAAAGAAGAAGCGACACCGATTAGTCCAGAGTCAAAAAAAAAAAAAAAAAAAAAAAGAGAAAAGAAAGAAGAAAAAAGAAGAGAGAAAGAAAGAGAAAGAAAAGAGCGGGAAGGAAAAAGTAAAGAGAAGAAGAAGAGGAAGGCAAGAAAAGAAGAGATAAGATGAATACTCGCTGGATCCTGAGGGCTCAGGCCGATGTTGAAAAGAAGCTGCTCCCTCAGCAGATTAGGAAGGAAAGGAGCGGGATAAGTTAGGAGCTTCTAGGCGGCCTGAAGGTCGTCCTCCCCCAGGCTGGGAGCCCGACGGACGGAATCCCACAGAGACCCCCAAGGGGGAAGGCCCAGTTCCAGGGTCGGACAGTAGACAAAGAGAAATTTCCCCTTCCAATTGTGAATCGAAGAAGGGGCGCCCTTCAGCAACCCCTTCTTGCCAAACTGGGGGGAGAAGTACCATCAGTCCTTCGCCGAAGGATGGCGTTTGAAGGTATAAAAATGCCTGAACAAGGAGAGGGACGGCTGGACCTCGGCTATGTGGCAGAGAGAGAGAAACTCTATCAAAAACCTAAAGGAATTCGGGGCCACGGAGGTGAGAGAAATGTCCAAGAAGTGGAAGAAGGCAGCAACAAAGACAGGAAGCGGAAGCCGGAGCCCGGCACGGAATGCTTCCTGATACAAACAGAAGCGACCGGGAGGAGGAGCGCTGGCTCGGTCAGAGGGGCCAGGTAGCTCCAGGTCGTACTCCGGAGGAACCCCATATCGAACCCTTATCAGAAGGAGTTCATCCGAAGTCGACGAGCATGGAATTGCGCCCGGTGCGAAAACGGGCGAGGCCCAGCTCCGAACGTGAGTTCGTCCGTAGAGACGGGGACCTGGGGGTTTGAAGCAGAAGAACTCTTGGAACTGCCGGGAGCAGAAGAGTCAGAGGACATTTTAAGCAGTTTCGAAGGGAGAGCCTAAAGGACCCTAAAAAGACAGACAGAAAGGGGAACGAGACGTCGAAGGCTAACTCGGAGGGAGGCACAAAAGTAATGAAGAGAGGAGAAGCCCCTAAGCGGTGAGAAGAAAGTTGGCACTAACCTATATTGCTCTGAGGGACCTGGGGAACGAGAAACGAGAGGCGCCTACGGCTCGAGAAGACGTTCACTAGAGCAGGCTCTCGAAGAGAAGACAGACACCAGCGAAAACTCAGGAATGGAGTAGGACGCCTGAAGGGGGGAGGATGGGTTTAAATAGACCCAGGGATCCAGCGCCATAATGATCGCGAATCCCCCTGGCCAGTCCGCATCCGACACGTGTCCCACTCCCCCTGGCAGACGGCTAAAAGCGGCTGACGGTTGGCAGGATCATAATTGCGCCGTACCTAGGCCAGTGTACCTGTAGGATTTTCGAAGTGTCCCCTCATACCGCTCCAATTCGAAAAGACTCTGGCACGCGCTCATTTAATGCCAAAATATCTGGAGGCGGCAGTGCGCAGGATTCGAAGGGACGGTTTCGGCTGTACCCATCTCTCTCTCTGTACTTCCTTCATTTGAAATTCAAACTTGGAAGTAGGGGGACTGGTGTTGGGTATAAAATACCCACAGCCGAAACCCTCAACGGAATCAACGACGGAATAGAACAGCTCCGCCCGGACTCCTACGGGAGCCGGGCTCCGCCCCCGACATCGACTACAGAGCGGCCTCGCCCGGACTTCTACGAGAGCCGGGCTCCGCCTCCGACATCAGCTGCAGCACAGCTCCGCCCGGACTCCTATGGGAGCCGGGCTCCGCCTCCGACATCGACTGCAGCACAGCTCCGCCCGGACTCCTACGGGAGCCAGGCTCCGCTCTCAGTATCAACTGCTGGTAAGCTCCGTCCGGACTCCTACGGGAGCCGGACTTCACCTCTAACTTTGATTGCAGAGGACTCCACCCGGACTCCTACGGGAGTCGGGCTCCGCCCCCGACATCGACTACAGAGCGGCCCCGCCCGGACTTCTACGGGAGCCGGGCTCCGCCTCCGACATCAGCTGCAGCACAGCTCCGCCCGGACTCCTATGGGAGCCGGGCTCCGCCTCCGACATCGACTGCAGCACAGCTCTGCCCGGACTCCTACGGGAGCCAGGCTCCGCTCTCAGTATCAACTGCTGGTAAGCTCCGTCCGGACTCCTACGGGAGCTGGACTTCACCTCTAACTTTGATTGCAGAGGACTCCACCCGGACTCCTACGGGAGCAGGGCTCCGCCCCCGACATCGACTACAGAGCGGCCCCACCCAGACTTCTACGGGAGCCGGGCTCCGCCTCCGACATCAGCTACAGAGCGGCCCCGCCCGGACTTCTACGGGAGCCGGGCTCCGCCTCCGACATCAGCTGCAGCACAGCTCCGCCCGGACTCCTATGGGAGCCGGGCTCCGCCTCCGACATCGACTGCAGCACAGCTCCGCCGGACTCCTACGAGAGCCAGGCTCCGCTCTCAGTATCAACTGCTGGTAAGCTCCGTCCGGACTCCTACGGGAGCCGGACTTCACCTCTAACTTTGATTGCAGAGGACTCCGCTCGGACTCCTACGGGAGCCGGGCTCCGCCCCCGACATCGACTACAGAGCGGCCCCGCCCGGACTTCTACGGGAGCCAGGCTCCACCTCCGACATCAGCTGCAGCACAGCTCCGCCCGGACTCCTATGGGAGCCGGGCTCCGCCTCCGACATCGACTGCAGCACAGCTCCGCCCGGACTCCTACGGGAGCCAGGCTCCACTCTCAGTATCAACTGCTGGTAAGCTCCGTCCGGACTCCTACGGGAGCCGGACTTCACCTCTAACTTTGATTGCAGAGGACTCCGCCTGGACTCCTACGGGAGCCGGGCTCCGCCCCCGACATCGACTACAGAGCGGCCCCACCCGGACTTCTACGGGAGCCGGGCTCCGCCTCCGACATCAGCTGCAGAGCGGCTCCGCCCGGACTCCTACGGGAGCCGGGCTCCGCCTCCGACATCAGCTACAGAGCGGCTCCGCCCGGACTCCTACGGGAGCCGGGCTCCGCCTCCGACATCAGCTACAGCACAGCTCCGCCCGGACTCCTACGGGAGCCGGGCTCCGCCTCCGACATCGATTGCAGCACAGCTCCACCTGGACTCCTACGGGAGTCAGGCTCCGCTCTCAGTATCAACTGCTGGTAAGCTCCGTCCGGACTCCTACGGGAGCCGGACTTCACCTCTAACTTTGATTGCAGAGGACTCCACCCGGACTCCTACGGGAGCCGGGCTCCACCCCCAACATCGACTACAGAGCGGCCCCGCCCGGACTTCTATAGGATCCGGGCTCCACCTCCGACATCAGCTGCAGCACAGCTCCGCCCGGACGCCTATGGGAGCCGGGCTCCGCCTCCGACATCGACTGCAGCACAGCTCCGCCCGGACTCCTACGGGATCCAGGCTCCGCTCTCAGTATCAACTGCTGGTAAGCTCCGTCCGGACTCCTACGGGAGCCGGACTTCACCTCTAACTTTGATTGCAGAGGACTCCGCCCGGACTCCTACGGGAGCCGGGCTCCGCCCCCGACATCGACTACAGAGCAGCCCCGCCCGGACTTCTACGGGAGCCGGGCTCCGCCTCCGACATCAGCTGCAGAGCGGCTCCGCCCGGACTCCTACGGGAGCCGGGCTCTGCCTCCGACATCAGCTACAGAGCGGCTCCGCCCGGACTCCTACGGGAGCCAGGCTCCGCCTCCGACATCAGCTGCAGCACAGCTCTGCTCGGACTCCTACGGGAGCCGGGCTCCGCCTCCGACATCGACTGCAGCACAGCTCCGCCCGGACTCCTACGGGAGTCAGGCTCCGCTCTCAGTATCAACTGCTGGTAAGCTCCGTCCGGACTCCTACGAGAGCCGGACTTCACCTCTAACTTTGATTGCAGAGGACTCCGCTCGGACTCCTACGGGAGCCAGGCTCCACCTCCGACATCAGCTGCAGCACAGCTCCACCCGGACTCCTACGGGAGCCGGGCTCCGCCTCCGACATCCCCTGCAGCACGGCTCCGCCCGGGCTCCCACGGAGGTCAGACTCCACCCACGACCCCAGCTGCCAGGAGGACCTCTCCCGGACCTCTACAGAGATCGGGCTCCGACCGTCGTCGAGCTTCAATCAACAGATCCGCGCCCCCTGGCAGGCCACCGAAATGGCCACGACCCTGCTCCACTTCCTGTGACAGATTCCGCACGGCTCCATCATTCCCTAACAAGCCGCAGTAACCGTCGCCGCCCTGCCCCACTTCCTGTGGCGGATTCCGCACAGCTCCACTACCCCCTGGCAGGCCACGATAACGGCCATGAACCTGCTCCACCTCCTGCGACGGATACCGAGCGATTCTCCCATCTGCTGGCAAGTCACGACAACGGACGCTGCTCCACTCCCTGCAACTGATTCCACGTGGCGAGCTACGGTAACAGCCACGATTCCGCTCCACTACCTCTCGCAATAAATTCCCCTGACCACGGGCGGCCCACTACCAGACGGTTACAGGTGTCACCATCAATCCGTTGCCCCCTCCGCCTATAAAAGGGAGACTCAGATACGTTATTCTCTAAGCTCATTTCTTATCTCAAAACTCTGCTAAATTCTCCGTTCGAGCACTCCATTCTTGTTGAGGCAGAGAACTGACTTGAGCGTCGGAGGGTCTTGCCGGAGCAACCCCACCTCCGGTTTAGACTTCCCTTGCAGGTCCCGACGGCGACCGCGGCTTCCCCGACTCCAGCTTCTCCGGTGCAAGCAGATTTTTGCACCAACAATCTTGATGATCAATCATTCTAATTGTCTGAATCAGAAGAGTTCTGGTCCATCGAAAGGAGTTTTGATGATGTCGATGATGAGATCACGACATGTCTCATTACCATATGAAAATGAACCTAATTGGGTCACACAAACAAGAGTTAGGGTTTGGATGTCATCAATTGAGCTAGCTCAGTTCGATTGATTTGGATTAGATCCAATTAGGTTCAAGAAAATTATGCTAGCACATGATTGAGCCTAACTTTCTCCTCATGTAATCTTTTTTATCTCGACTGAGCCAAATATGATTTGACTCACCCAGAGAACCTTGAGAAGATTTCTCTCAATCTGACTGGAGCTAGTCCAACTCAAAAAAAACTTATTTTAATTTATGAGATAAATTTAAGACAACACCTACTAATTTCTATCATCTACCATTTTTATTTTAGGACATTGGTCAAACATTGACCCATGGACCTTGGACTGAAGGCCACTTGGCAAGAGATCATTGGAGAGTTTTTGTAGAGTGTCCACCTGCTAAATTAGCCCTCAAAGTGGGTGCCATATTTAGATTGGGTGTGCACCCCAAGTGGATAAGGATAGGTCCCATGGGATGAGGACTCTGATCCCTTGATCAACTTGGACTGTGGGGTGCAAATCTCACTGTGCTTATCCAGTGTTGGTGCCAATAGTAGGAAGGATTGTGTGGATTTTTATCTGATATGATCAGATGATATCACTCCATGAATCAAATTTTTTTCAGAATTAATTGGAATTTTTTGATTGGTCGAATGATGTGGCATTGCATGGCGCAGTAGGGTCTATTTAAACCCTATCTGCGCCTAGGGTTTAGAGACTCTGCATAATAACCAACAAAAGCCTGAATCCTCTCCACTTATCTACTCCCCCTCTGTTCCTTTCCCTCCCCTCTTCACATCCAAGAGGTTGGGCATCTATCTGGTACTTGTCCAAAGCGTCGTGGCTTCCTGATTAGAAGGCTGTAGAGATTTGTCGAGAAGCTGCTGCTCCAGCTTCAGAAGATCTTCCAGATCAGATCCAGATCTGATTTTTGGAGCAAAGATTTATGAGGAAAAGATGATCTAGATCTTGCTTGAGTGGATATCAGTAGAGTCTAGGTGACTGTGTGGCTATTTTAGAACTTCAGGCATTGCTGCGATCATCTATAGTATAATCTAGTTACCCTAGAGGTATTTCTCTATTCCTCATATTTTTAGATTTAATTTTAGATTTAATATCAGATAATAATAATTAGATCTAATAAATCTTAGATCTAAAATATTGTAGGATAATTTTTTCTAAAATATTCCACCCCAGATCTCATTAGATCTGGAAGATCCTATAAGAAAAAAGCTAGTTTTTCCTTCAATTGGTATCAGAGCCAGGTTGATGGCTCTATTTCAGATCTAATTTAGATCTTATTTTTATTTTTATTTATATGATATTAATAGATTTTAGATATCATATCAGATGTGTCAGGATCTAAAATTAAAAAAATTTAAAATTAAATCTAAGTAGATCTAACATGTATGAGATGCATGACTAGACTAGGAGTAGTTTGATCTATGAATAGTCTTATAGTTTTATGTTTTAATATGATTAAAATATAAATTAGATCTAATTTATTCTCTATTTTTTTAATATTATAAATATTATATTCAGATCAAAAAATAAAAAATAAAATTTTAATTAATACATAAGATTGATCTGTTGCATACCTAGACTAGTTGTAGAATTATTCTAGTAACTGTCTAGAATAGATTTCATATTGAATAGTTCAATTTAAATATTATTTTTTAGATATTATATGTGATGTATTAGATCTGAAAGCATGCTAATTAGATCAAATTTTAATACATGAGATGTATGCAAAGCATGTATAAGCTAGATCTGAAATTATATATGTGATATGTAACTTAGATCTAACTAGTTTTGTAGTTAAATTAATATTTCTGATTAAGGTATTCCTCATGGCCGTCTGATCATAAGAACAAAGTAGGGTTTAAGATCCTCTCCTTCCATTCAATGGGGTGTTCTTATGGTGTGTAGGGGTGCTGCGCGTTCATCCTTAATCAGAAATCATGGACTACAACCAGAAGAAGGCCAACTTCAAGAAGGAGCTTGAGGAACTCCAGAAACATGCCAGTGACCGATCTTGGATTCAGGCCTCCAAGATCAACTTCCTCGAGATTCCGAAGGTGAGTAACCTCCATAGTGGCTTCTGAATGGCCCTTCCTCTAGCACCAATTCTGTTGGTGCAAAATTCTACCGATGCTGGAGAAGCTGGAGTCGAGGGGATCACGGCCGCCATCGGGACCTGTAAGAAAAGTCTAAACCAGAGTTGGGGGTGCTCTGGCAAGACCCTCCGATGCTCAAGTTAGTACTTTGCTTCAACAGAAATGGAGCACTCGAACGAGATTTTAGCAAAGTTTAGAGATAGTGCTTAGAGCTTAGAGGAGAACGTATCTGGGGGATCTTTTTTATAGATGGGAGAGCATAACCGATTGATAGCGACATTCGTAACTGCTTAGTAGTGGGCTGTTCGGAGCCACGTGGAGTTTGTTATAGAGAGTGGAGTGGTGTCCGTTGTCGTGATTTGCCAGAGAGTTCGGGCCGGATAGCTGAAGCTCGATTGGGATGTTTGGTGGAGCGAAATAGCTCTCTGTCTCAGCAATCTAAGAGAAGCTCAGATGTTTTCGAGGTTGCTGATGGGTTAACTGTTGTTGGATGCCTTAGGCGTTGATGCTGTAGATGGAAGTCATCTGCTGTAGAAGCTCGGACGGAAACTTTCTGTTGGAGAAATCCAGTTGGAGTCCGATTGCTAGAAAAGTCCATCTGAAATTTGTCTGATGTAGAAGCTTGTCTGAAGACTGTTTGTTGGAGAGGTCTGGTTGCATAAGGAATCTGACAGAAGGTCGACCGATAGCAGAATTCAGAAGGTGCTATAGAAGGTTGACTGATAGAAGAGTCTGGAAGGCATTGTGGAAGTTCATCCGCTGGAGGAGTCTGGAAGGCATTGTGGAAGTTCATCCGCTGGAGGGGTTCGGAGGGAATTTGTCCATTGGAGGAGTCTGGTTGGCACTGTTGAAGTCCGGTTGGTGCTGTTGAAGGTTGATGGCTAGAGAGGTATGGAAGACACCAGAGATAGTTGGTCACTATAGAAATCCGACTGCTGGAGCCCGTCCGTTGTAGAAGTTCGTCTGGAATCCATCTGCTGTAGAAGTTCGGACGGAGTCTGGTTCTTGCAGAAGTCTGGAAGGAGGCCGCTTACTGTAGAAGCTTGAATGGAGACCGATTGCTGTGGAAGCCCGAATAGAGACCGCTTATTGTAGAAGCTCGACTGAAGTCCACTTGTAATAGAAGTTCGGACGAAATTCGCTTACTGTAGAAGCTCGGATGAAATTCGGAAGGCGGTCAATCACTGTAGAAACTTGGATGGAGTCTGGTTACTGTAAAAGTCCTGCTGCAGGAGAAGCCCGGACATTGACGAAGTCTGGAAGAAGCTCGGAGTAAAGTCGATCGTGACAAGAGGAAGTCTGGAAAAGATTCGGAGATTAGTCGATCACTTATAAAAAATCGACTGATAGTGAAGCCCAAAGAGCATTTGGAGCAGTCCGATAGACAACTGAAGGAGCTCATTATTGGAGAAGTTCGGAGGGTATGATAGGAGTTCATCCGTTGGAGGAATCTGGAGGACACTATGGAAGGTCGACTGCTGGAGGAGTCCGGATGTACTATAGAAGCTCGAACGGCCAGGAGAGTTCAGAAAGATGCCGCACAAGGTCGGAAGCTGGAAGAGTGCTGGGAGTGTTGGTCAAACCCAACTGAATCCAATTCAATTAGACTTGATCCAAAAATAATTACTCAATCAAATTGAGTTAATTAGCGATCAAATCACTAATTAAATCTCTCATAAATACTGAGTCCAAATCCGATGGGCAATCAGGCATCAGAGTCCATCGATATGAAACCCTGATCAAAAAGTCCCAAACCAGTGGGACTCGGTACCCAAAATGTGTGGAACTCATGATTAAAAAATCTTGATTCTCGATCACAGAGTTTCAGACACGTAGGAATCAAAGTCTATGAGCATTAGGACTCTTCACCAGCCATCAGATCAGATAGGAACCTCTAATGTGTGTGACCCTGCAGGTACGAACCTAAGTCGGTAGCACAGGAACCAATTCCTGTACTAATCAAAGTGACCATCTAGCAATGGTACCCGATGTCCAGATAGATCGAATAATCGCAATCGCAACACTCAGAACCTACGTGAATATGGTTATTGTATAATTCATCCTTTTGACCCCTGTGTTTAGGATGACTCAGGGTTAAACTGTCAACCCTGATTAGATCATCCGAATCATGCTCAACTCAAACAGTCCTGTGACTCCTCACTAGGACTACCCTGGCCAAGGTTTTGCTAAATTGAAACATGACTGTACACAGCTCCTGAACTGGAGAGGTCAATCCCATCTTGACACACACTCCGACAAGTCAAGTACTTGACTACACCCAGCAGCCTTCCGTCACTGAATTAGAAATTCAGGTAGTCTAGTGCCTAAGTACAGTGAGTTGCTTGCAAGTCACCGTGGCGGTCTCAGGTCGGAGGGACAGTTATACCCATATCCCATCGGAGCAAATCTTGACAGCAAAAAAAGCTCCAAAGTCAGTCACGTTCAGTGCAGATGTACCCTTACATCTCACCTGTATGCCATACCAATGTCTCCACACTCCTTGGTTAAGAGGACAACCAACCCATATGACACACAATGACCTATACTTGATAAACATTGTTGTCCTTGGTAACAATGTATCATTTGGTCGCGAACAAGTTTAAGGACTAAACGACAAATCCTCCTTTGTCGAGTCTAAATAGTCTTAAGGACTTCACCACAACACAGGAGTTCATTAGAGGATGAAATAATTTGTGATAAAAAATATCAAAATAATTTTTATTTATTTATAATTCATATACTAATACAAGAAAGAGAATAACTGTCAACAGGCTGACGATTGGCTTTGGGATACTATTCCCAACAATCTTCCACTTGGCCTAAAGCCAATCGATGCAGTATCTAATACCCATCTTCGACTTGAAGTCATCGAACTCCTTCACCGCAATGGTTTTAGTGAATGGGTCGGTCAGGTTCTCCTTTCCATCGATCTTCTGAAGGTCGACGTCACCTTGATCCATGATTTTTCAGATGAGATGGTAGCAGCACAGAATATGCTTCGTCTGCTGGTGTGCCTTCGGTTCCTTCGCCTGAGCAATGGCTCTAGAGCTGTCACAGTAGAGCAGAACTGGACCAACAAGGGAGGGTGCTACTCCAAGCTCGGTGATGAATTTTTTCAGCCACACCGCTTCTTTGACAGCATCTGATGCAGCGACATACTCTGCCTCGCAAATTGAATCAGCCACTGTGTGCTGCTTGGAACTCTTCCAGCGGATAGCCCCACCATTAAGGGTGAAAACAAATCCTGACACACTTGCTATCATCATGATCAGACTAAAAATTAGAGTCTGTAAACCCTATAAGTCTCAAGTTTGATTCACCATAAACAAGCCACTGGTCCTTAGTATTTCTTAAATACTTCAGGATGGTTTTAACAACCTTCCAGTGATTCTCCTCTGGATCAGATTGGTATCTACACACTACCCCTAGTGAGTATGCCATATCTGGTCGTGTACATGTCATGGCATACATGATAGATCCCACTACTGAAGCATATGGAATTCTACCCATTCGCTTTCTCTCTTGAGGTATTGTCGGACAATCCTTCTTCGAGAGAGAAATTCCATGGCCTATCGGTAGATAGCCTTTCTTGAAATTCTCCATGCTGAACCTCTTCAGCATAGTGTCAATGTACGTAGACTGGGATAAGCCAAGCAACCTTTTAGATCTATCCCTATAGATTCTCATCCCTAAGATGTAGGAAGCTTCTCCCATATCCTTCATAGAGAACTGTGACGATAGCCAAATCTTTATTCCCTGTAATGCAGGGACATCATTTTCGATTAAGAAAATGTCATCCACATACAATACAAAAAATACCACTACTGGACCATTAGCCCACTTATAAATGCAGGGCTCTTCTCCATTCTTAACGAAGCCATACGTCTTGATCGTCCTATCAAAACGTATGTTCCAACTCCGGTATGCCTACTTAAGTCCATAAATGGACCTCTGTAGCTTGCACACCTTAGACTCATCTGTGGATGTGAACCCTTCAGGTTGTATCATATACACCTCTTCGTCCATCTCTCCATTTAAGAAAGCTGTCTTCACATCCATCTGCCAGATTTCATAGTCCAGATGGGCAGCTATCGCAAGCATAATCCGAATGGATTTGAGCATTGTCACAGAAAAAAATATCTCATCATAGTCTATACCATAATGTTGACGATATCCCTTGGCAACCTGATGGGCTTTATAGGTCTCCACCTTTCCATCTGCACCCCTCTTCCTCTAGAAGACCCACTTACACCCTATGGGTTTTACTCCTTCGGGTGGGTCAACCAATGTCTACACATCGTTGACCTTCATGGACTCCATTTCAGATTTCATGGCCTCTAGCCATTTCTCAGAGTCAGGTGTCTGCATTGCATCCATGTAGGTGATCGGATCCTCATCATTTTTATCAAGTTCGACAGGATTGCCATCCCGGACCAAAAAACCATAGTATCTGTCCGGTTAACGTGGTACTCTACCTGACCGCCTTAAGGGTGCAGGAACAATGGGCTCTGGATCTGATCTAACTAAATCCGATTCAGGTTCAGCAATTTGTGTCAGTTTTTCCACCTGTCGAACTTTCTCAAGTTCGACCTTAGAGGCAACAGTCCCTTCACCAAGGAACTCCTTTTCCAAAAAGATTGCCTTAAGGATAACAAACACCTTTTGCTCATCAGCTAGGTAGAAATAATACCCTTTGGTCTCTTTTGGGTACCCTATGAAATAACACTTGTCAGACCTAGGTCCAAGCTTGTCCGTAATTATTCGTTTAATATAAGCCGGACACCCCCAAACTCTAAGGTGCGAGAGTACTGGCTTACATCCTATCCATATCTCATATGACATTTTGGTTACAGACTTACTCAGAACCCTATTTAGAAGGTAACAAGCCGATTCGAATGCATATCCCTAGAGGGAGATCGGTAGACCAGCAAACCCCATCATGGATCGAACCATGTCCAACAAGGTCCGATTCCTCCTTTCAGACACACCATTATGCTCTGGTGTTCCAAGAGGAGTCCACTAAGAGAGAATCTCATTCTCCTCAAGACATGTCAGAAACTCATTGGAAAGGTATTCACCTCCTCGATCAGATCAAAGAATTTTAATATACTTTTTAGTTTATTTTTCTACCTCATTTTGGAATAGTTTGAACATTTCAAACGACTCCGACTTATGCTTCATTAAGTAGACATACCCATACCTCGATAGGTCGTCTGTGAAGGTTATGAAGTAGAAATATCCACCTCTTGCACTTGAGCTCATGGGTCCACATACATCAGAATGTATCAGACTCAAGAGTTCACTGGCTCCCTCACCTTTTCCAGTAAAAGGTGATTTGGTCATCTTCCCAAGAAGACAGGACTCATAGGTTGGAAGTGATTCACAATCACCAACTTCAAGAATTCTTTCTTGAGCCAACCTGTTTATCCTGTTCTTATTGATATGACCTAGCCTACAGTGCCAAAGATAGATTTCTGACATATTATCCATTCTAGGGCATTTACCGAAGGTATGAACCACATTAACAGACTGTGATAGTAAATAAATTCTATTATTTAGTTGTCCAACAAATATTGTAACACCATTCAAAATGATATTGTAAATATTTTTTTAATTAAAAATTTATAACTATACATGGTCAAAAGGCCTACAGAAATAATATTTAATAAAAAACTTGGACAATAGTGACATTCACTCAGAATTACATTATGAGAGTTGATTACAAGGTTCATGATTCCTAAAGCTAGAACTGAAACTTTGCTTCCATCTCCAACGTTCAGGAACCTCTCGCCTTCATCAAATCTCCTACTGACCTGCAGACCCTGCATTGAATTACAGATATGATAAGAGCTTTCGGTATCCAATACCCAGGCAGTAGTATCACAAATAAAAAAGTTGTAAGGTGTTATCATATAATTATCTTGCTTCTTCTTCGGCCTGTTCGGATCCAGAGAGGCAATGTATAGAGGACAGTTTCTCTTTCAGTGCCCCTGCATCTTGCAAAAGAAGCACTCCGCCTGGCTCTAGTCGGACTTGTGCTTCTTGGTCCGACCCTGTGCTGACGTCCCAGCATGCGGCTGCAACTTCTTATTCTTCTTCTTCTTGTTCTTCTTCTCTTTCTTAAAAGGTTGACGACCAGAAGAATACCCTCCCACAACATTCACCAACTCCTTATGGAGCTGGTGATCCTTCTCAAAGTTTTGCAGCAACCCCAACAAGCCGTGGTAGTTCACTGCAGGCTTTGTCATCCGAAAATGAGTAAGGAAGGGGAGGAAGGACTTGGGCAAAGAATTAAGGATTGCATCCTTACCGAGATGCTCGTGTAAGGGAAAGCCTAGTTTACTTAGGTGCTCAATCATTTCGATCATGTACAGTACATGATCAATGACTGAGGCCCCATCCCTCATCCGAGTGTTGAAAATGGCACAACTAGTTTTGTGCCTTTCAACGTTGTCAGGCATGCCAAAGGAGTCATTCAACATTTGAAGCATCTCCTGTGGCTGGGCATTCTCTAACCTACAGCTGAACTCATCATTCATTACCGCTAGCATTATGCACCAAACGGTGGTGCGGTCGTTGAGCCACTTCTGGTAAGTGTCTCGGACCGTCCCTCTAGCATTCGGGGCTGGCTCCTCAGGTGTCGGATCCGTTACTACATAAAGGATCTGTTCATGCTCAAGGATGAATTTTAATTTTCGATACCAGCTATCAAAATTAGGTCCAATGAGCTTGTCATTATCTAATAATGATCGGAGCGACAGGATAGTGGCCATAGCAGCATAAAGGAAAATCAAAGCTTTATTAGTACATAAATTATTAATACTAAAGACTTGGACTTTAGTCTAAAGTTTCTCTCAGTATTTTTGCGAACTGATAGCCTCAACCTTCAATTTGAGAAATTACTTTAATTCCTTAGTGGGTACTAAAATCCACACAGACTACACACGAGCCCAACTTTTGTTGGTCAACCCATGTGCATCTATGGGTAGGTTCATAACCAGTTATTTCTCTAAACAACTTCTAGTAATTAATTTTGTCCCAGAACCTAATCAGTAGGCTTTGGCCTCCACTGAAAAGATCTGGTTAGATCCAACCATTAACATGATTAGATTTGGTGAATCGGACCAATAAATGATCAGGCCCGACTTTGGCCAGCCAATCTAACCACCATTAGAAAGACTCAACCAAATTATCATATTATGAATGATAATTCCATTAGTCAATAAGCACCAGACCTTTGGGCCTCCAATGATTATTAAACTAGTGGACTCATTATCACTCACTTAATGGGAGGCTATGACTTAGTTATCACTATAACTTAATATTTTAGGGACCTAATAATTTTTAAGAATTTTTATTAAAGGATAAAAGAAAAGAAATTAACCAGTCAATTTCAATCCTCCCACTGACTTCACCAGTCAGATTAAAAAGGATTTAATTAAAGCCAGCATTAGGAGCACCTAAATCAGTCACACTGATTTACCTAATCACATGGGTGAGCCCTAATCACCAAGTGATCTAATCAAAACCTAACTCAGAAATTAAAATATAGCATGAACTACATGTTGATCATATCAACATGTTTCTATACTACATCTAATGTATGTATTAAACAATAGATCAGATCTATTACCTTACAAGTTAGATGTTCTAACCTTATTGATCTGGGTTTGAGGATGATGTTGCAAGCCGCACATGCGTTCGGCCTCTAGGAGTCGTCCACACGAGCCCACGAATCTCGATCAGAAGTCCTGCTTCAGGAAATCAGCACAGTATGCTAGTACTGCGCTGATCCTTCTTTGATGGTTGATCAGGTGCCTCCTTCTTCTTGATTTGGACTCTTTCAAAGATGGAAAGTAGAAGGAGGAGTTTCAGATCTGAGATGCTCTCAGGAAACTCAAGATGGAGGGAGGAAAGATATGAAAACAAAAACCCTAGAAGAAGACCCTCTTCTTCTTCACATTTTTCTCTCTAGACACCCAAACTTGCATCTTTTATATCTCCATGACCCAAAGGTATTTCTATCTAATTTTTGGATGGCACAAAGGACTCTAAAATATATGACTTCTCCTAAAATTTCATGAAGAAAATCATCTTATATATAGAGATATGATAGAGTCCTTGTCTAGGTCAAACACCTAGTCAAGGCTTATCCAAACATGGCAAGTTAAGGGACGCCCAACTCTTGAGCACCTCCTTCATATTTTTGTGCATGGATCACCAGAAAAGGATACACAATGTATACCCTAAAAGCCATAAAAATTCCAAAAAAAATTTGGATAAATTCGATGCAAAATTGAAAGAGTTTTGGATTTCTAAAACTCTATCTCATAGAATTCGAAATCAAAACTTATTCCTTTTAGATTTGATCCAAACCACCTTCCATGTAAGAAAGAAGAGAGGAGACCTTTTGTGAACGTGGGAGAGATCTGGGAGAGGGCTTTTGTCGCACAAAATAAGTGGAGATTGGCGTTGAATAAGAGAGAGGGCGTGGAGAAGGATTATGTGGCGCAAGGTGGAATCCTAGTCTTACTAGGATTCTGTCTTATGA
This sequence comes from Elaeis guineensis, assembly GCF_000442705.2. NCBI lineage: Eukaryota > Viridiplantae > Streptophyta > Magnoliopsida > Arecales > Arecaceae > Elaeis > Elaeis guineensis. The sequence continues at coordinate 57,321,902 of NC_026001.2, forward strand.
CTTGTTTTAATTTGGTTTCCCAAACCAAATCAAATCAAAATTAGATCAACCCAATTAAAATAGGTCTTAACCCAATTAAGAACTTAATTTAATCAGATTAAATTAGATTTAAATCTGATTTAATTTTCTAATCAAATTAGAAATTAGATTGACCCAAGTCCTAGTTGAACTAGGACTAGTTTTTCCTTGCATTTGGCTTATCCAATAAACCAATTGGACTTGATCCAATCAAGCCCAAACCAAATCTAATTAAATTATATTTAATTAGACTTAATCTCAGCCCATTGGCTTAATCAAATTAAGCCAATCAGCAATCGAATTGCTAATAGATCCTCCTGCAACACTTGCACTGGGTTAAATGTCAATCGTATTGATCATTTAACCCTAGAACGATTCTTAATCATTGATCAACCATCTGATCGGATCATGAACTCTAATGTATGTGACCTCATAGGTCCGAACCTAAGCCGGTAGCATAGGAACATATTCCTATACCAATCGAAGTGACCATCTAGCAATGGTACCCGACGATCGGATAGGTCGAATGTGTAGAACAACATCCTTAGAACCCATGCGGATATAGTTTTCATATAATTCATCCCCTTGACCAAAATGATCATAGGACACCCCAGAGTTCAACTGTCAACTCTGATCAGGTTGTCCACATTGTATTTCAAAATATCAAATCCATCTGATGGATTACCCTGGCCAAGGTTTTGCTAAATTGAAATACAGCGACTCATTCTTCTCCAACTCTTGGAGTGGTCAATCCCATCTTGATCACACTCTGACTTCACAAGTACTTGACTGTGTCCAGAAGCCTTCAATCCCTGAATTAGAAATTCAGTTAGTCCAGTACCAAAGCACAGTGAGTTGCTTGCAAGTCACTGAGGTGATCTCAAGTCTAAGGGACACTTATACCTATATCCCATCAGAGACATTCTCGACAGCAGAATACTCTGGAGTTGGTCACGTTCAATGATGATGTACCTTTACATCTCACCTGTATGCCATACCAGTGTCTCCACACTCCTTGGTTAAGAGGACAACCAACCCATATGGCCTACAGCGACCTATGCTCGATAGAAGCTGTCGTCCTTATTAACAGCTTATCATTTGGTCGTGAATAGTTTTAAGGACTAATCGATAAATCCTCTCTTTATCGAACTTAAATAGTCCTAAGAACTTCATCATAACAACGGAGTTCATTAGAAGATGAAAGCTTATGATGAAGATGCCAAATATATTTTATTTATTAACAAATCAATTACAATACTTGGTTGCTCAACCGTCAACAGCTTGACGATTGGCTTTTTGGGACACATTTCCCAACATGGCTTTGGGACACTATTCCCAACATGGTGATACTTCTCCCCTCAGTTCGGTAGAAAGGGGTTACTGAAAGGTGCCCCCTCTTCTATCCACAACTGGAAGGAGAGGTACTTCTACGTCCGATGCCCGACCCTGATGCTGGGGTTGCCCCCCTGGGGCTCCCTAAGGGACTTCGTCCGTCGGGCTTCTAGCCTGGGAAAGGATGATCTTGAAGCCTCCAATAAACTTAGAACTTATCCAGCTCTTCCCCTCCCCGACCTTCTAAAGGAGCAACTTTTATTCAATGTCGGCCTAAACCCTCTCAACCCTGCCAATATTTTTTCTTTCTCAAGTCATTCGCAGCTTTCTCTTTCTCTTGTTCTGTTTCTAAGCTGTGCCGATCTTTTTTCATTGCAGATATGGATGCAGACGCAGCTCAGATACTAGCCAAGGGTCTCAAGGCCCATAAGAAGAAAGGCACCGCAACTTCTGGGTCGGCGAAGAAGGCGAAGGTAGAGGAGACAAACTCGGCCGTGCTTGCCCAGGTGGCCATTGTCGTTGATGCCCCCTCCAACATCGAGCCTGCAGTCCCCCGAGCTTCTTCAAGAAGCCCTCCGACCGAGGTTCTCGCTCCAGAGTCTCATCCCGAGGAGGCACCGGGAGCCGAAAGGAAGAGAAGGAAGAAGACGGTGGCCCACAAGATTAGCAGCAGTAGGGCTGCCATCGAAGGGTCCAAAGGCTCCAAAGATGATCCGGGGGAGAATCCCTTCAACAACATGGATTTAATAAAAAGATTGATCGACGGGTGCGTTTTGCCCGAGATCGTCCACAGGATCGTCCATGCCGATCTTGAATAGCGGGTTTGGGACTCTCTGGGGATATTTTTTGAGGTAGGTCGATTTACTTTTTTCTTCCTTTCGCTTCTTCACTTAGTTCATTTCTTAGCTTTCATATTGACTTTCTGGCCGCTCTTGCAGATTGGACACCAGCTCATCGCCAACATCGTGGCGATGGAAAATGCAAAGAAGGAAGCAGCCCAAACGGAGGAAGGTCGCCAGGCTATGGCTGTCCATCTTAAGGAGAAGGTCACCAAAGTCACGAGTCTCCAAAAGGCACTTCAGAAGGAGGAACAAACTTCGATGGATCTGAAAGTTGCTTTGGAGGAGGAAAGAAGGAAGACAGAGGCCGAGGTCTCCAAGCTGAAGAAGCAGATCCCAACCCTAGTCTAGGAGGTAATGGCCCAAGCAGTGGAGGAGTTCAAGACCTCCTCCGAGATGAGGGATCTGAATATCAAGTTCGGCCAGGCCACCTTTATCAAAGGCTTCAAGCTTTACCAGGAGAAGATGGTCGGGAAGTTTCTCGAACTCGATCTCAGCTTCCTGAATGAAGCATCCGACGATGAAGCCGGACCTTCCGAAGCTGCTGTCGTCTCCCTCCAGCCGGGACCTCTTCAATTGCCGCAGCTGCCGTGACCGACCTTTCGAGGGTGCCGAGCTCCTCCACTTTTGCTCCAGAGGTTCGAGACCTCTAATTTTGTACTTTTCTTTTGTTATAATTTTTTTTTCTCTTTCTCTTGTACTTTAGAATTATTCAATCAATGAGATCGGATTTTTCTTTACAGGGAGCTCCTTTTTCTCCTTCTACTTCCTTTTTTCTCTTTTTTTTCTTGCAATGATTTGCATTGTGTCGCTCTTGTTTCCCGACAATAGTGCCCTGTCGAAGCTCTTCCCCTACTGCAAGGGATTTTTTTGAAGTCTATGATCTATGATCTAAGAAAAAAAGTTCATCACCTAACGAAGAAATCAAAGAAGATGGACGACGAACTTCACAGGCTGAGGAAGAGCCATTCGGAAGCCACTGTGGAGGTTACTCGCCTTCGGAACCTCCATAAAAAGGACTTCATGGACTACAATTGGAAGAAGGCCAACTTTGAGAAGGAGCTTGAGGAACTCCAGAAATGCACCAGCAATTGATCTTGGACTCAGACCTCCAAGATTAGCTCCCTTGAGGTCGAGTTGGTGGCCGCACGGGAGAAGATCGATCAATTGGAAGGAAGCTCGTCTTGGCTTCCAACTCAGGCTGACTACGGCTGGGACTGGTCGAAGAAATTTTTTGACCTCTAGAAGCAGCTACAAGTTGTCGAGATAAATTACAACACTTACCGAGTCGGCTGGTGCAAGCAAATAGACAACTACAAAAGGAGGCCCAAGATGACGACCGACGAGGTTGCTCGCCTTCAAAAGCAATTGTCCGAAAGAGCCCAAGCCGTTTCGGTTCAAGGCTCCGATCCTTGAGGGGGACCATGGAAGAATTGTCCGTAGCCCTTGGGAAGGAGAAGGCCGAACTGTAGTGGCTGAAAATTCAGCTGGCCTATGAGCAATAGGCGGTCAAAGATGCAGAGGCAGAGTCCAAAGTTCTGAGGAAGAGGCTTCGAGAATCGAAGGGCGAAAGGCGATGATTTCACCAAATGTATCGGGAGATGCTGCTAAAAAGAAGGAACTGGAAGAAGAAGTTTAGAACTTAAAGCAATCTCTGATAACGGCTGGAACTGAGAGTTCGAAGTCAGAAGAAGCCGAGCTTCCTTAGAGCTTCTTTTACCTTTTGTTCCATGTATTCTTTTCTTTTCCTGTTGTTTTTCTTTGGCCTTCAAAGGCTTTTGTAATGCTCTTTTTACTAATGAAATGAAAAGGAATTTTCTTATTACCTTATCTATTCTTCCTCTGAGTTGTCATTTACCAATTCTGTTGGTGCAGAATTCTGTCAATGCTAGAGAAGCTAGAGTCGAGGGGATCACGACCGCTGTCGGGATCTGCAAAGAAAGTCTAAATCGAAGTTGGGGGTGCTCCGGCAAGACCCTCCGACGCTCAAGTCAGTACTCTGCTTCAAAAGAAATGGAGCACTCGAATGGAATTTTAGCAAAGTTTAGAGATAGTGCTTAGAGCTTAGAGGAAAAAATATCTGGGGGGTCTCTTTTATAGACAGGAGAGTGTAACCGATTGACAGCGACGTTAGTAACTACCTGGTAGTGGGCCATTTGAGGCCACATGGAGTTTGTTACGGAGAGTAGTGGTGTCTGTTGTCCTGACTTGCCGGAGAGTGGTGGGGCCACATGGAGTTTGTTATAGAGAGTGGAGTGGTGTCCATTGTCATGACTTGCCAGAAAGTGATGGGGCCACATAGAGTTTGTTACAGAGAGTGGAGTGGTGTCCGTTATCGCGACTTGTCGGAGAGTTCGGGCCGGATGGCTGAAGCTCGGTTGGGATGTCTGGTGGAGTGGAATAGCTCTCTATCTCAGCAATCTAAGAGAAGCTCGGATGTTTTCGAGATTGCTGATGGGTTAACTATTGTTGGGTGCCTTAGGCATTGATGCTGCAGATGGAAGTCATTTGCTGTAGAAGCTTGGATGAAAACTTTCTGTTCGAGAAATCCGACTAGAGTCTGATTGCTAGAGAAGTTCGTCTAGAATTTGTCTAATGTAGAAGCTTGTCTGAAGACTGTCCGCTGGAGAGGTCCGATTGCATGAGAAATCTGGCAGAAGGTCGATCGATAATGGAATTCGGAAGGTGCTATAGAAGGTTGACCGATAGAAGAGTCTGGAAGGTATTATGGAAGTTCGTCCATTGGAGGAGTCTAGAGGACACTGTGGAAGGTCAACCGCTGGAGGGGTATGGAGGGAATTTATCCGTTGGAGGGGTCTGGTTGGCACTATTGAAGTCCGATTGGCGCTGTTGAAGGTTGATGGTTGGAGAGGTACGGAAGACACCAGAGACAGTTGGTCACTGTAGAAATCTGACTATTGGAGGCCGTCCGTTGTAGAAGTTCGTCTGGAATCCATCCGCTGTAGAAGTTCGGACGGAGTCCGATTCTTGTAGAAGTCTGGAAGGAGGCCGCTTACTATAGAAGCTCGAATGGAGACCGATTGTCGTGGAAGCCTGGATAGAGATCGCTTATTGTAGAAACTCGACTGAAGTCCGCTTGCAAGAGAAGTTTGGATGGAATTCTCTTACTGTAGAAGCTCGGATGAAATTCGAAAGGTGGTCGACCACTATAGAAACTTGGATGGAGTCTGGTTACTGTAGAAGTTCTGCTGCTGGAGAAGTCCGGACATGGACAAAGTTCAAAAGAAGCTCGGAGTAAAGTCGATCATGATAGGAGGAAGTCTGGAAGAGATTCGAAGAGTAGTCGATCACTTGTAGAAAATCGACTGATAGTAAAGCCCAGAGAGCTTTCGGAGCAGTCTGATAGACGACTAAAGGAGCTCATTATTGGAGAAGTCCGAAGGGTACGACAAGAGTTTGTCCGTTGGAGGAATCTGGAGGACATTGTGGAAGGTCGACTGTTGGAGTCCGAATGGTACTGTGGAAGCTCGGATGGCCAGGGGAGTTCAGAAAGATGCCGCACAAGGTCGGAAGTTGGAAGTATCCTGGGAGGGTTGGCCTCTTACGAACTTCGGCTGGGGTTGTTTTACACCCAACACTAGTCCCCCTACTTTTGAGTTCGGATTTCGAATGAAGAAAGTACAGAAAAATTTTCACAATCGAAGTTGCCCCCTTTGATTTTCATACTCGATTATTTCCAAATATTTTGGTGTTTGGCGCACCGGTGCTGGAGTCTTTTTAAATCAAGATGACCCAAAAAGATTTTTTTGGAATTCTCGCTGGAGCGTTGCCTCAGATACGACGCAATAATGATTCTATCAGTTGTCAACCGTCTGCACGATGAGTGGGACACGCGGCGGTTGTAGGTTGGCCAAAGGAGATCTGCAATCATTATTGCACCAGACCCTGAGGTACCACCAGTCCTTTGCCGAAGGGTGACGCTTAAAGGTATAAAAGTTTCTAAACAAGGAAAGAGTTGGCCGGACTTCAGCTAAATGACAGAGGGAAAGAAATCCTATCAGAAACCTAAAGGACTTTGGCACTACAGAAACTAGAGAAATGTTTAAAAAGCGAAAAAGAGCAACAACAAAAGGTGGGAGTAAAAGTTGAAGTCCGGCGCGGAAGGCTTCCTGGTATAAACAAAAGCGGCCAGGGGGAGGGGCGCTAGCCCGATCAGTTGGCCTGGGAAGCTCAAGCTCATACTCCGGAGGAACCCCGTACTGAATCCTAATCAGCGAGAGTTCATCCGAGGTCAAAGAGCTGGGAATGGTGTCTGGTACAAAGACTGGACGAGGTTCGATCCTAAGTGCGGGTTCATATATAGTACTAAAATTTTGAGGGGCTGGAGCTGACGAACTTCTAGAACCGCTAGAGGAGGAAGTGTTGGAGGATATTTTGAATCAAATGAAAATCTCAAAAAAATTGAGAAAAATAAGAAACAAGGCACTCACGGAGAAACTGAATGGATGGAATGCAGAGGAGGAAAAATGGAAGAACAACAAGAAAAAGAAGGGTTTCGAAACTAACCTAGGCTAGTTCGAGAGGTGCAAGAGGGCAGCGAAAGCGATGGAGGTCGACCTGAAGGGCGCCTAAGACCGAAAGGGACACCGGAGGAGGATGAAGCTCTCAAGGAAGAAGAGGGGATCGAAGAAAAATCTCAGGCAAGGTGAAACCACTGAAGGAGGGGGACGGATTTAAATAGACCTCAGGGTCCGACGTAATAATGATTGTAGATCTCCTTTGGCCGACCTACAATCGCCGCGTGTCTCACACGTTGTGGCAGACGACTGATAACTGATAGAATCATTATTGTGCCGTACCTGAGGCAACGCTCCAATAAAAATTTTAAAAAAATCTTTTCGGATCGCCTCGATTTGAAAAGACTCCAGCACCGACGTGCCAAACGCCAAAATATCTTGAAACAATCGAGTACAAAAATCAAGGGGGGCAACTTCGACTGTAAAAATTTCTCTGTACTTCCTTCGTTCGAAACTCGAACTCAAAAGTAGAGAGATTAGTGTTAGATATAAAATAACCCCAGTCAAAGTTCTTAAGAGGCCAACTCTCCCAGGACTCTTCCGGCTTTCGACCTTATGCGGCATCTTTCTAAACTCCTCTGGCCGTCCAAGCTTCCACAGTACCATCCAGACTCCTCCAGCAGTCGACCTTCCACAGTGTCCTCTAGATTCCTCCAACGGACGAACTCCTGTCGTACCCTTCGAACTTCTCCTATAATGAGCTCCTTCAGTCGTCTATCGGATTGCTCTAAATGCTCTCTGGGCTTCTCTATCAATCGATTTTCTACAAGTGATCAACTACTCTCTGAATCTCTTCCAGACTTCCTCCTGTCACGATCGACTTTACTCCGAGCTTCTTTCGAACTTCGTCAATGTCTGGACTTCTCCAGTACTAGGACTTCTACAGTAACCAGACTCCATCCAAGTTTCTATAGTGGTCGACCGCCTTTCAAATTTCATCCGAGCTTCTACAGTAAGCGAATTCTATCCGAACTTCTATTGCAAGCAGACTTCAGCCGAGCTTCTATAATAAGCAGCCTCCATCTAGACTTTCACGACAATCGATCTCCATTCGAGCTTTTACAGTAAGCGGCCTCCTTCCAGACTTCTGTAAGAACCGAACTCCGTCCGAACTTCTATAGCAGATAGACTCCAAATGAACTTCTACAACGGACGGACTCCAGCAGTCGAATTTCTACAGTGACCGACTGTCTCCGATGTCTTCCATACCTCTCCAGCCATCAACCTTCAACAGCACCAACCGGACTTCAACAGTGCCAACCAGACTCCTCCAACGGACAAATTTCCTCCAGACTCCTTCAGCGATCGACCTTCCACAGTGTCCTCCAGACTCCTCCAGTGGACAAACTTTCACAACGCCTTTCGGACTCTTCTATCGATCAACCTTCTATAGCACCTTTCAAAGTTTACTATCGATCGACCTTCTGTCGGATTCCTCATGCAACCAGACCTCTCCAGCGGATAGTCTTCAGACAAGCTTCTACATCAGACAAATTCCAGACGGACTTCTCGAGCAATCGGATTCCAGTTGGATTTTTCCAATAGAAAGTTTTCGTCTGGGCTTCTATAGTAGATGACTTCCGTCTGCAGCATCAACGCCTAAGGCACCTAACAATAGTTAACCCGTCAGTAACCTCAAAAACATCCGAGCTTCTCTTAGATTACTGAGACAGATAGCTATTTCGCTCCACCAGACGTCCCAACTGAGCTTCAGCCATCCGGCCTGAACTCTCCGGCAAGTCGCGACAACGGACACCACTCCACTCTCTATAACAAACTCTACGTGGCCTTGAACGGCCCACTACCAGGCAGTTACAGACATCGCTGTCAATCGGTTACACTCTCTCATCTATAAAAGAGATCCCCCAGATACGTTTTCCTCTAAGCTCTAAGCACTATCTCTAAACTCTGCTAAAATCTCATTCGAGTGCTCCATTTCTGTTGAAGCAGAGTACTGACTTGAGAGTCGGAGGGTTTTGCTGGAGCACCCCTAACTCTGGTTTAGACTTTCCTTGCAGGTCCCGATGGCGGCCGTGATCCCCTCGACTCCAGCTTTTCCGGCATCAGTGGAATTCTACACCAACAGGTACCATTGCTAGATGGTCACTTCGATTGGTACAAGAATTTATTCTTGTGCTATCAACTTAGGTTCGGACCTATGAGGTCACGCACATTAGAGTTCATGATCTGATCAGATGGTTGATCAATGATTAAGAATCATTCTAGGGTTAAATGATCAATACGATTGACATTTAACCTAGTGCAAGTGTTGCAGGAGGATCAATTAGCAATTCGATTGCTAATTGGCTTAATTTGAATAAGCCAACGGGTTGAGATTAAGTCTAATTGAATATGATTTAATTAGATTTAGTTTGGGCTTGATTGGATCAAGTTCAATTGGTTTATTGGATAAACCAAGTGTAAGGAAAAAACTAGTCCTAGTTCAATTAGGACTTGGGTCAATCTAATTTCTAATTTGAATAAAAAAATAAATCAGATTTAAATCTAATTTAATTTGATTAAATTAGATTCTTAATTGGGTTAAAATTTATTTTAATTAGATTGATCTAATTTTGGTTTGATTTGATTTGAGAAACCAAATTAAAATAAGTCATAAGATAGAATCCTAGTAAGACTAGGATTCCACCTTGCACCATATAAGCCCCCCCATGCCTTCTCTCTTATTCCACGCCAATCCCCTCTTATTTTGTATGTCAAAAGCCCTCTCCCAGGTCTTTCCCACATCCAAAAGGTTTCCTCTCTTCTTTCATACATGGAAAGTGGTTGTGGATCAAATCAAAGTAAAAATAAGTTTGGATTTCAAATTCTATGAGATAGAGTTTTAGAAATCCAAAACTCTTTCCCTTTTGCACCAAATTTACTCAGATTTTTTCTAGGATTTTTATGGCATTTAAGGCACACATTGTGAACCCTTTGTTGGTGGTCCATGCATGAAAATAAGGAGGAGGCACCTAAGAGTTGGGCACCCCTTATCTTGCCATGTTTGGATAAGCCTTGACTAGCTATTTGACCTAGAGAAGGACTCTATCATATCTTTCTCTATAAAATGAGTTTCTTCATGAAAGTTTTGGTGAACATATATAATTGAGATGCCTTTGGGGCATCCAAAAATCAGATAGAAAGACCTTTGGTTCATGGAGATATAATAGACACAAGACAGGGTGTCTAGGAGAGAAAAAAGAGAAGAAGAAGAGGGTCTTCTTCTAGGGTTGTTAGTTTCATCTCTTCCCTTCCTCCATCATGAGTTTTCTGAGAGTGTCTTAGATCTAAAACTCTTCCTCCTACTTTTCATCTTTGAAAGAATCCAAATCAAGAAGAAGGAGGCACCTGATCAACCATCAAAGAAGGATCAGCGCAGTACTAGCATACTGTGCTGATTTCCTGAAGCAAAACTTCTGATCGAGATTTGTGGGCTCGTGTGGATGACTCCTAGAGACCAAATACGTGTGCGGTTTGCAACATCATCCTCAAATCCGGATCAGTAAGGTTAGAATGTTTAACTTGCAAGGTAATAGATCTGATCTATTGTTTAATACATACATTAGATGTAGTATAGAAACATGTTGATATGATCAACATGTAGTTCATGCTCTATATATTTTAATTTTTTATTTAATATAATATAATAATCATGTAATAGAATCTTAGATCTAAAATTTTTTGATTTTAAAAAATAAATTTTGATTTATTTTAGTCTTTCGCTGCCTGATCTTGAAAAAGTTTCAAGATCTAACCCTAAAACCCTAGATCTGGTTCCTTCAATTGGTATCAGAGTCTAGGTTATTTATTACATGATTATTTATACATACTTAGATTATCTCTTAGATTAGATCTAATTTATAATCTAATTATTAAATTTAAAATTAAAATTTTAGATCAATCACGAACTGTAAGGTTGTCCTGCTGTAAGGTTTACCCCTTACAGTGCAAAGGTTGTCCTATTTGTGTAGATCTATCTTTAATCATAAATTTATTAGATATGATCTAGATTAAATTTATGATTTATTAGATTTAAAAAATATTTAAATCTAAAATAAAATCTTTTTGTTAATAATTTTTAGGCAAAGAAATTGTTTAAAGTTGAAATTATTTCAATTACATGAATCTGTTTAGATTAGATTTAAAGTAGTTTCATGTTTATTTCATTTGCATCTTGATTATGAATCAAACATATAATATAGTTGGTAGAACCATATTATAAAATTATTTTACAAATATAAAAATTATTTTCGAAAAGCCGAACCAAACCCTCAGCCCAAAACATAATTAAGAATTAAGAAGTTGTTTGATTAGGTTCTAGGATTGTGAATTGAAGAACCTAAGACACAAACCATAACACATTAAGTTAATTGGTTAGTGGGAATTAGGTCCATTAATTGGGTTAGACCTATGGTTAGATTAAAGATGGACTTAATTAGAGAATTAACTAAATCTAATCAATTGTTGTCTTAGATTAGGTCAAAGATTCTGTAGATCAATTATAATAGTTGTAGTTGGTCAAGTCCATATCTTTAACGAGAACCAAATGGACTTGATTCTTGACTAAACGGTCTAGCACAAACTGTTAGGTTAATCTAATCGAAACTAATTAAATTAGTTGGTGTCTAAGGTAAACCAGACTGATGGTTTTTAATTGGGAGCCCGCTTACTTGGCCATTTCTGATGGTGTCTAAGGCAAGCTTTGGTCGACTCTCCCACCGATCGAACTTACCTGACCTTTTGGTGAAATTATGTTTTGATCGGATCACTTGACTATTCGAGCTAACCAATATCAGCTAGGTAAATCAGTGTGACTGATTTAGGTGCTCCTAGACCAGTCCATTTTAATGATCTCCCTTAAGCTGACTTGGTGAAGCCAGTAGGAGGATCATGATAAGCTGGTTCTTCTGACCTTCTCCTCCAAATCAATTAAATCCTCTAAAATTATTAGGTCCTTGAAATGACAAAGTTATGGAGATAACTAAGTCATAGCCTCCCATTAAGGTGTTTGATAATGAGTCCATTAAGTCAATAATCATTGCAGACCCAAAGGCCTGGTGCTTGTTGGCTAATGGAATTATCACTCATCATATGATGACTTGAAAGTGTCTCTCTAATGGTGGTTAGGTGAGTCAACCAAAGTTGGGCTTAATCATTCGTTGGTTAGATGCACCAAGTATGGTCATGTTAATGGTTGGACCTAACCGGATCCTTACAGTGGAGGCCAAAGCCTACTGATTAGGTTTCTAGGGTAAAATTAAAATTACTAGTAATTATTTAGAGAAACAATTGGTTATGAACCTACCCTTAGATGTACATGGGTTGGCCAACCAAAGTTGGGCTTGTGTGTAGTCTAAGTGGATTCTAGTACCCACTAAGGAATTAGGGTAATTCCTCGAATTGAAAATAGAGGCTACCAATTCAAATAAAATAGTGAAAAAATTTTTTTGATTAAAGTCCAAATCTTTAGGTTTAATGAATCAATTACTAATTAGGTTATGATTTTTCTTTATGCAGATATGGCCACTTTTATAGGGTTTCAGGGTGGACATGCACAGTAGAAACATAATGGATTTCAAAATTTTAATAAAAAAATTCTAAATATTAAACCCTTAAATCAGAATCTCCTTGATGATTAACAATCATATATAACATAAATTTAAGATTAAATTTAAGTAATAGAAGAATACCTGCAACGCTTAATCCAAATTTCGGCAGAACCTCCATCAGACGCCCAAGTGTTCGCCCTCCAACGGTGATCCACATAGGGTTATGATCAGGACACCAACTCTTTGAGATGATTTCTCCTCCAAAATTCTCACTTTAAGAATTTTCTTGAATACCAGAACCTCAAGACCCTCTTTCTCTTCTCCTAGCCTTCCTATCCCTACCTTTCTTTTCTCCTTGTCTTCCCTAATTCTCTTCCTAGACTCTTGTCCTAAAATCGGACTTATCCTTTCTATTTTTGGATTTGTCCTAACAAAAGAAGGAAGAGATTAATTAGACAATAGGGAGAGGATGTTAGAGAAAAAGGAGGAATTGGAAATCTGAATGAATCCAATCCCCCGGCGCACCCCCCTTTAAATACTTAGCGATGGGTTGCCTTCGGGAATTTTTCGTGCCCCTTCCATGCGCCATCTCACATCCATCAGGAATTGAAAATCCTGATGAATTTTTATACCCATCTAAAAGTTTTTGACACATGGCAATCATCAGAAAAAAATCCAAGAGATGCTTCATGCAGAAGGACTCTTTGGAACATTTTTCTTGATGATTCTCTGATGCATCGCGTAGCTTCCCATAGAATAATATTTTTCCATCATCCATCAATGTAATTTTGGCCATCCACTGACCAAAAATCAAGGCACTAACATGAGAATGTCATGGAAAAAAAATTCAGATTAAGAAGTGGCATGACAAATGGGTTAGAGTCCTTCACAAGTTGGACTCTTGGTCAGGCGCATGGATCAGGCTGACAGGATTTCCAACTTCAATGAATTTCCATGATTAAACCATAAGGAATTTTAACTTAAAAAAAATTTTTCATGATCAAAATAAAGTTATGAATTATAAAAAAATTTATTTCATTATGGAACATAGGATAAGCTTGAGGATGAGGCATCCCATCTCATGGGATGCGAAAACTATTTCTTCACACAAAAACTGTACCCACACACAAGAAAAATTCTTGACTCATGGAGACTTGGTTTTCTAGCTCCAAAACATTGATACATGTAGCCAAGGGATGAACCAACTCAAACCTAAAATTGATTTGAATTAATTTGGCTTTAATTAGCCCAACTGGAATCAATTTTAAACCCGATTTGAAATAAGGAGCTAGTTTTTTGTAACATGTGCTAGCATGTCAATTTTGCAAACATGATCTAATCCAATTAGACCCCTGATCAATATCTTTTGTGTGTGACCCATTGGGTTCCACATCTAACCAGCAATAGGTCTGAGTTCAAGTTGATTTGATTTGATTAAAATTTAATCTAACCGATCTAGATCCAATCGAGCTAACCCGATTTCAACAATTAGAACTCTTTCTAATTGGTGATTGAATTAAACTCTTTAATTCGATCAAACCCATAAGACAATATTGACGTCTAGCAATGTATCATGTCTACCTAGAAGATATAAAATTTTTGATTAAAATATCAAAAATATCCTTCAGTGGAAAGTTACCGTGCAATTTGATCCTGCGATCTCCCTACACCCCGAATATGACTCTGGATATGGAATGATGTCAAATCTAATATCATACTCATATTTCTCTCAATCTTATATGATGATTCAATAAATAAAATATTAGAAACTCTTTCTAATTTTTATTTTGCTTTAATCAAAGGCTTCCTGAATCATTAATCGATTAGAACAAGTAGGATGCGATTTTCTCTTACCAGGAGTGATCGATTTCATGTTGACCTACTCACAACCTCCATACATATTCTACCATATCTAGAACACCCTGTATATGACTAAGTCATGAATGAGTATGAACCAAAAAATATGGATTCATGTATACAAGGTTCTATAGTAGTCTCAGGTCAAAGGATTACATGCACAACTCCCACTACAAGATAACATCTCTTGACAGGTAAGTAAATTCCATAAGATGTTTCTTAAGTTGGATCAATTCAGTGAACTCATTCTCTAACGAGCACCCACTTCTTTGTATTAGTGTCTCACACAAGTGGCATATGAGATCTGCCACCCTCTCCATTAAGCATACATAGAAAGTGATAATCTATCCGGAATATTGATTCCCTACTCAATGCTCCTATGACTAGGAATATTCTAAATCAAAATTTTTAGGATTTTAGATCTCATAGATATGATCTCATCATAACCCTAAACCCATTTTCCTGATTTATGGAGTTCATCATAATTATTACTAAAGTAAGATGCAGCATATGATGAAAAATATCTTTTATTATTTAAAGAGTCAATACATAAGTCTGGAAGATTACAAGAAAAACCCATCAAAATACAAATTTCGATTGACTTGTAGGGCATATTCCTTTCAATCTCCCACTTGCACTCAAGCCAATCGCCCTTATATTTTATCCCCATACAATCGAGATGGCGATCGAACTGCTGCTGTGGTAGAGCCTTAGTGAATGGGTCTGCTATGTTATTCTTTGTTTCTACTCGTTCAATGATAACATCTTGTCTTTCGATTATTTCATGAACAAGATGGAAGCGTCTTAGAATGTGCTTGGATTTATGATGAGACCTTGATTCCTTTGCTTGAGCAACTTCTCTAGTATTATCACAGTAAAGTGATATTGGATTCTTAATCTCAAGAACGACACCCAACTCAGTGATGAACTTCTTCATCCAGACAGCTTCCTTGGCGGCTTCACTTGCAGCTATATATTCTGCCTCAGTGGTTGAGTCATCTACAATCTGCTACTTGAAACTTTTCCAACTAACAACTCCGCCATTAAGAGTAAAGACATACCCTGAAGTGGACTTGCTATCATCAGGGTCTGATTGGAAACTAGAGTCAAAATAACTTTCTAGTTTTAAATCAGATCCTCCATATGCTAGAAAAATATCTTTAGTCTTTCTTTGGTACATAAGAATATTTTTTACTACTTTCCAATGATCTTCTCCTGGATCAGCCTGAAATCTACTAACTATGCCTAAGGCATAGGCAACATCAGGCCTAGTACATAGCATAGCATATATGATCGACCTTACTACCGAAGCATAGGGAATAGAACTCATTCTATTTCTCTCTTTTGGTGTTTTAGGAGACATCCTTTTAGAGAGATGTATGTCATGACTCATGGGTAAATAACCTTTTTTACTTCCATCGATGCTAAACCTCTTTAGCACTAAGTCTATGTACCTGGATTGGGACAAGCCTAACATCCTCTTAGATCTATCCCTATAGATCTTTATACCTAGTATATGGGATGCTTCACCCAAATCCTTCATGAAAAACTTACTTGATAGCCATGTCTTGACCGATTGTAACATTAGGATATCATTCCCAATAAGAAGTATGTCATCCACATATAAAACTAAGAAGACAATGGCACTCCCACTAGTCTTCTTGTATACACAAGGTTCATCCATATTTTTGATAAAGCCAAACTCTTTGACTGTAACATCAAATCGGATGTTCCAACACCTCGAGGCCTATTTTAATCTATAAATAAATTTTTTAAGCTTGCATACCTAATTTTCTCTCTCTTTTGAGACAAACCCTTTTGGCTGAGACATGTAAACCTCTTCCTCAAGATAACCATTAAGGAAGGCAGTCTTCACATCCATTTGCCAAATCTTATAATCATAGTATGCTGCTATTGCAAGCATAATTCCTATAGATTTGAGCATGGAAACAGGTGAAAATGTTTCATCATAATCAATATCCTGTTTTTGCCTGAAACCTTTAGCTACTAATCTAGCTTTATAGGTTTCAACTTGACCATCTGCTTCAATCTTTTTCTTATAGATCCATTTGCATCCAATAGGGGTCACACCCTCTGGTGCATCAACCAAAGTCCACACTTAGTTGGAATACATGGAGTCTATTTCAGATTTCATAGCCTCTAGCCATTTGTCTGAGTCCCTTCTCATGATGGCTTCCGTATAGGTCAAAGATTCATCATATTCAATGATGTGGGCTTCATTATTCTCAATAACGAATCCATACCTCATAGGTGCATTCCACACCCTATCCAACCTTCGGAGAGGTGTACTTTATGTTTGTACTTCATTAATGGATATTTTTGGTTGAGGATCATCTTGTGCTTGCATTTATCTTGAATTTCTCCAAGTTCAATTTTCTTCCCACTGTCTCTTTCTAGGATAAACTCTTTTTCCATAAAAGTGGCATATTTACTGACAAACACCTTATGTTCAGTAGGATGGTAAAAGAGGTATCCTATACTCTCTTTAGGATAACCTACAAACAAGCATTTATATGTTCTAGCACTCAGCTTATGTCCAAAATTTCTTTTAACATAAGTTGGACAGCCCCATATCTTAAGATACTTAAGATTAGGCTTCTTTCCTCTTCATATCTTATATGGAGTGCTTGACACAGATTTGAAGGTACTCTATTCAGAATATAAACAGTAGTTTCTAGGGCATATCCCCAGAAAGAAATTAGCAAATCTGTAAGGCACATCATGGACCGCACCATATCTAATAAAATACGATTCCTCCTTTCCGCTACACCATTTAGCTGTGGTGTATAGGGAGGGGTCCATTCTGAGAGAATTTTATTTTCTTTAAGATGATCTAAAAATTTATTGGATAAGTATTCTCCTCCCTGATCAGATCGAAAGATTTTAATACTTTTTTCAGTTTGTTTCTCGACCATACTTTGATACTTTTTAAATTTATCAAAGGCTTCGGATTTGTGTTTCATAAGATACACATATCCAAACTTAGATAAATCATCAGTGAATGTTATAAAATAAGAGTATCCTCCTTTGTTTTCTATTGTTATAGGATCACATACATCAGTATGTACAAGTCTTAATAACTCACTTGTCCTTTCTCTATGTCCACTAAATGGAGTCTTAGTCATTTTTCCTATAAGACAAAATTCACAAGTACCTAATGATTCATAATCAAAAAGATCAAAGAACTCTTCTTTGTATAACTTGTTAATCCTTGTCTCACTTATATGACCAAGTCGACAATGCCAAAGTAAAGTATTATTCAACTCTTCTCTCTTTCGTTTTTTTACTTTCATTAATATGAAAAATATTATCATTAGATAGAATTAGAAGATCATTATTAATAATGCCATGATAAATAATTTCATTAGAAAAAAAAATTGAGCAACTATTGCTCTTTCCATTTATTTTATAATCTCATTGCAATAGTAACGATACAGAAATAATATTTTTAATGAACTTAGGCATATAATAACAGTTTTCTAGCTCTAAGATCTTTTCAGAAGGTAACTTTAACATATATGTCCCTACAGCCTCTACTTAGATTGACTCTCCTCCAGCACTGTAGAGCTTGAAGTTACCCTTCTTCAGTACTCTAATGTTCTGCAGCCCCTGCAATGACTTACAGATATGAGAACCGTAGGCAGTATCCAATACCCAAGAGTCTGAATTGGAAGAATTTAATGACAAAATTGTATGTATCTCATACATACCTTTTGGTGCATCGCTTGCACCTGCCCTTACAGTTGCAAGATATAATTTGCAATTTTTTTTTCAGTATCCTGTCTTGCCGCAGTGAAAGCAGGTACCCTGTCCGGAGACTTTCTTCCCCTTCTTCTTCATCTTGCCACCCTTAGGATTCAATGCTTTCTTTGAACCCTTAAAACTTGACTTCTTCTTTGAGGTTTTACCCACAAGAAGAAGTGGAGCCTTTTCTTTCTTAGTATGGCTCTCAGCTATCTTAAGCATATTTAACAGCTCAGGCAAGGAGGTATTCAGTTTGTTCATATGATAGTTCACAATAAACTGAGCGAATGACTTAGAGAGAGATTGCAAGATCAAATCCTGACTTAATTCTCCATCCATCACAAAATCAAGTTAATCCAATCTAGTGATTAGATCAATGACCTTCAGGACATGGTTTTGTATGGATGATCCCTCAGTCATTCTAGCATGGAATAACTGCTTAAATATCTCATATCTAGCAGTTCTACTCTATTCTCCATACAACTCTTTAAGATTGAGGAGTATGGATTGAGTATCCATGCTCTCATGCTGCTTCTGCAACTCATTGCTCATAGAGGCTAGTATGATGCACTTGACAGTCAAACTGTCATTCTTCCACATCTTGTATGTGGATACCTCCTCTTCTGTGGCATTATCCCCAATCTCTTGTGGTTCAGGGATGTCAAGAATATAGGAGAGCTTCTCCTAAGTGAGTATGATCTTTAAATTTTTCAACCAGTCCACATAATTGAGACTGATCAACTTGTTGGAATCTAAAATTCCTCACAATGATAGTGAAGATGCTATTTATAGAATTTAATCTATAATAATTAAAGAATATTATATAAGCAAACATCTCATATTGACTCATACAATTAAATAAGGTCTTTAGATTTAATTGTGTCTCCCATTATTTTATCGAACATCATAACCCTCTACTATGATGAACGAGACATATTTAATATTTATCTTAGTGGGATTAAGACCCTAATTCTTCATAATGATCTTATTTTAACACAACAAATCCTTATGAGTTCATAGGTAGGAAACTCTTTTTAATTGCATCTCATACAATTTTTAATATTATATCTTGACCTCTAAAATATTATTAGTCTTGTGTTAATACAATAAGCTATAATATTTTAGTTAAGTTAGACCCTTCATTTCAATACAGTCAAATTTTAATATAACTGCCCTTGTGTTAACACAACAAAGCAGTATATTCAAAATTATCGTAAGCATCTTCTATGCACTAGGATTATGTTATATCAATCCTTATGACAAGCCTCATGTTAACACAACAAACTAGCCATAGTTCATAATGTAATATTAACCTAGCATGAAGGAAGGCCCTTAATAGTGTTTTCAACATTAGATTTTTCAATATCAAGATCGCTTAATCAAATTGGCTAGGTAAGTAAGGTGGAGGTCCCCCCATTGCTTTCTTTAAACACCAATAAATTGGTCAGGTCAGACAACGGAACCAATTAAAGAACCACATATAGCACTTTTTTAGACACCAATTGATCAATTGATCAAGAATTAGTTAACCCATAGTTGCATATTACTACCACTTAATATAATTTTCTAATGAGGGATTTTATTTGGTCTCATGCACATTCTAACTACAAAATACCTATTTATGTATCAACATTAAAACTTTTTACATGTGCAAGTGTAATATATGGACATTCATCATCCTAGGACAACCTTGCAGCATAACCCCGTTATGCTAGGACAACCTTATGTCAAGATGATGAAGTGGTGAATGATATATACATTATTTCATATCATCATATGAAAGCATAAATTATTTTATAGTATAAATCATACTATGGATCACATAAATATTATGTATATATGATTGAACCAAACAAGCCCGGCTTTGATACCACTGTAGGGTTTCAGGGTGCGCATGCACAGTGGAAACATAATGGATTTTAAAATTTTAATAAAGAAATCTTAAATATTAAACCTTTAAACCAGCATCTCTTTGATGATTAACAATCATATATAACATATATTCAAGATTAAATTTAAGTTATAGAAGAATACCTACAGCGCTTAATCAAAATTTCGGCAGAACCTCCACTAGGCGCCCAAGTGTTCGCCCTCCAACAGTGATCCACATAGGACTATGATCAGGACACCAACTCTTTGAGATGATTTCTCCTCTAAAATTCTTACTCTAAAATTTTTTTTGAATACCAGGACCTCAAGACCCTCTTCCTCTTCTCCTAGCCTTCCTATCCCTACCTTTCTTCTCTCCTTGTCTTCCTTAATTCTTTTCCTAGACTCTTGTCCTAAAATCAGACTTGTCCTTTCTACTTTTGGACTTGTCCTAACAAGAGAAGGAAGAGACTAATTGGACAATAGGGAGAGGATGTTAGAAAGAAAGGAGGAATTGGAAATCTGAATGAATCTAATCCCCCGGCGCACCCCCCTTTAAATACTTAGCGATGGGTTGCCTTCGAGAATTTTTCGCACCCCTTCCACATGCCATCTCGCATCCATCAAAAAATATCATACCTCTGATAAATTCTCATGCCCATATCAAAGTTTTTCACACATGGCAATCATCAAAAAAAAATCCAAGAGACGCTTCATGCAGAAGGACTCTTCGAAACATTTTTCTTGATGATTCTCTGATGCATCGCGCAGCTTCCCATGGCATAATTTTTTTCCACCACCCATCAATGTAATTTTGTCCATCCAATGGCAAAAAATTAAGGCACTAATATGAGAATGTCGTGGAAAAAAAATTCAGATTAAGAAGTGGCATGAAAAAGGGGTTAGAGTCCTTCATAAGCTGGACTCTTGGTCAGGCGCATGGATCAGGCTGATAGGATTTCCAACTTCAACAAATTTCCACGATTAAACAAAAAGAAATTTTAACTTAAAAAAAAATTCTCATGCTCAAAATAAAGTTAAAAATTATTAAAAGATTTATTTTATCATGGAACATAGGATAAGCTTGAGGATGAGGCATCCTATCTCATGGGATGCGAAAGCTGTTTCTGCACACAAAAACTGCACCCACGCACAAGAAAAATTTTTGACTCATGGAGACTTAGTTTCCTGGCTCTAAAATTTTGATACATGTAGCCAAGGGCTGATCCAACTCAAATCCAAAATTTATTTGAATTAATTTGGCTTTAATTAGCCAATCTGGAATCAATTTTAAACCTGATTCAAAACAAGGAGCTAGTTTTTTGAAACATGTGCTAGCATGTCAATTTTGCAAACATGATCTAATCCAATTAGACCCCTGATCAATACCCTTTGTGTGTAACCCATTTGGTTCCACATCTAGCCAGCAATAGGTCTGAGTTCAAGTCGATTTGATTTGATTAAAATTTAATCTAACCGATCTAAATCCAATCGAGCTAACCCGATTTCAGCAATTAGAACTCTTTCTAATTGGTGATTGAATTAAACTCTTTAATTCGATCAAATCTATAAGACAAGATTGATATCTAGTAACATATCATGTCTACCTGAAAGATATAAAATTTTTGATGGAAATACCAAATATACCCTTCAGTAGAAAGTTACCGTGCAATTTGATCCTGCGATCTCCTTGCACCCCGAATATGACTCTGGATATGGAATGATGTCAAATCCAATATCATACTCATATTTCTCTCAATCTTAAATGATAATTCAATTAGTAAAATATTAGAAACTCTTTTTAATTTTTATTCTGCTTTGATCAAAGGCTTCCTGAATCATCAATCGATCAGAACAAGTAGGATACGATTTTCTCTTACCAGGAGTGATCGATTCCATGTTGACCTACTCACAACCTCTATACACGTTCTATCATATCTAGAATACCCTGTACATGACTAAGTCATAAATGAGTATGAATCAAAAAATATGGATTCATATATACAAGGTTCTATGGTAGTCTCAGGTCAAAGGATTACATGCACAACTCCCACTGTAAGAAAACATCTCTTGATAGGTAAGTAAATTCCATAAGATGTATCTTAAGTCGGATCAATTCAGTGAACTCATTCTCTAATGAGCACCCACTTCTTTGTATTAGTATCTCACACAAGTGGCATATGAGATCTGCCACCCTCTCCATCGAGCATACATAGAAAGTGCTAATCTATCCAGAACATTGATTCCCTACTCAATGCTCCTATGACTAGGAATATTCTAAATCAGAATTTCTAAGATTTTAAATCTCATAGGTATGATCTCATCATAACCCAAAACCTATTTTTTTGATTTATGGAGTTCATCATAATCATTACTAAAGTAAGATGTAGCATATGATGAAAAATACCTTTTATTATTTAAAGAGTCAATACATAAGTCTGGAAGATTACAAGAAAAATCCATCAAAATACAAATTTTGATTGGCTTGTAGGGTATATTCCTTTCAACTTTTCTATCACTCTGATCATTGTTGGACAATGATAACTTGGTGGGATACAACTTCGGTAGCTGGTACCGAAAGTTGAAGATAGTCCTGGAGCATGAACGGATCCTATATGTGATAATGGATCCTATACCTGAAGAGCCAGCTGCCAATGGATGTAGAACAGTCAGAGACACTTATCAAAGGTGGCTCAGTGATCGGACCATGGTGCGCTGTATCATGTTAGCTGCCATGAGCGACGAGTTCAGTCGCAGATTCGAGATGGCTCAGCCAAAGGACATGCTTCAAGTGTTGGAGGATATCTTTGGCACACCCGATAATGTGAAGAGGCACAAGACTAGTTGTGCCATCTTCAATGCCAAAATACGGGATGGTGCCTCTGTCACTGATCATGTATTATACATGATCGAGCTGATGGAACGACTGAGCAAGCTCGACTTTCTCTTGCATGAGCAGCTTGTGAAAGATGCAATACTGAACTCGCTGCCCAAGTCTTATCTCCATTCCTCACTTATTATAGAATGACAAAGCCTGAAGTAAACTACCACGGGTTACTGGAGTTGCTTCAAAACTTTGAGAAGAATCACCAACTCCACAAGGAGTCGGTGAACTCAGTGGGAGGTTCGTCTTCTGGTTCTCGACCCTTTAAGAAAGGGAAGAAGAACAAGAAGAAGAAAGTGAAGAAGGTGCAAGTTCAGGTTGGGACATCAGTGCAGGGCCAGACCAGAAAGATCAAGCCTGATAAGAGTCTATTCTACTGGCAAGCACCCTAGACTAGATAGTGTGTGTCAGATATCTACTTATGGCACTATAGGCTAGGTCATATAAACAAGAACAGAATAAACAGGTTGACTCAAGAGGAAATTTTCGAAGTCAGTGATTGTGAATCTCTTCCAACCTTTGAGTCTTGTCTTCTTGGTAAAATGACCAAGTCACCTTTTATTGAAAAAGGTGAGAGAGCTACTAGCTCTTGGGCCTAGTACATACTGATGTATGCAGGCCCACGAGCACAAGTGCTAGAGGTGGATATTTCTACTTCATAACTTTTACGGATGATCTATCTAGATATGGATATGTCTATCTGATGAAATATAAGTCAGATTCATTTAAAATGTTCAAACGATTTTGAAGTGAAATAGAAAAACAAACTAGGAAGAGTACTAAAACTCTTCGATCTGACTGAGGAAGAGAATATCTTTCTAGTGAGTTTCTCACATATCTAGGAGAGAATGAGATTCTCTCCTAATGGACTCCTCCAGGAACACCACAGCATAATGGTGTGTCTGAAAGGAGAAATCAAACTCTGTTAGACATGGTCCGATCCATGATGGATTTTTTCAGCTTGTCGATATCCTTCTACGGATATGCTTTCGAATCGATCTGTTATCTGTTAATTAGAGTTCCAAGTAAGTCTGTAATTAAGACTCCATATGAGATATGGATAGGGTGTAAGCCAGCACTTTCACATCTTGGGGTCTGGGGGTGCCCGACCTATATCAAACAATTAGTCACAGACAAACTTGGGCCTAGGTTTGACAAATACACATTCATCGCGTACCCCAAAGAGACCAAAAGATATTTTTTTTACCATGCTGATGAACAAAAGGTGTTTATCATCCTTAAGGCAATCTTTTTAGAAAAAGAGTTCCTTGGTGAAGGAACTATTGCCTCTAAGGTTGAATTTGATGAAGTTCAACAGGTAGAAGGACCGACACCAATAGCTGAACCTGAGTCGGATTTGATTAGATCAGATTCAGAGCCCAATGTACCTACATCATTAAGACAATCTGGTAGAGTACCACATCAGTCAGACAGATACTATAATTTTTTGGTCCGGGATGGTGATCCCATTAAACTTGATGAGAACGATGAGGATCCGATCACCTATATGGATGCAATGCAGAGACTGATTTCGAGAAATGGCTTGAAGCCATGAAATCCGAAATGAAGTCCATGAAGGTCCACGATGTATGGACATTGGTTGACCCACCTGAAGGGATTAAACCCATTGGGTGTAAATGGATGTTCAAAAGGAAAATGAATGCAGACGGAAAGGTGGAGACCTATAAAGCCCGTCTGGTTGTCAAGGGGTATTATCAACGTTATGGTATTAACTATGACGAGATATTTTTTTCTGTGGCAATGCTCAAATCCATTCGGATAATGCTTGCAATAGCTATCCATCTAGATTATGAGATCTGGCAAATGAATGTAAAGACAGCTTTCTTGAATGGAGAGCTGACCAAAGAGGTGTATATGATACAACCTGAGGGGTTTACATCCACAGATGAGTCCAAGGTGTGCAAGCTTCAAAGATCCATTTATGGATTGAAGCAAGCTTCTCGAAGTTGGAACATACATTTTGATAAGGTGATCAAAACATATGGCTTCGTTATGAATGGAGAAGAGCCTGTTAGATGTGTGCCCTAGATGTCAGATCGGCTGACACATTCCTGTACAGATCTAAGGGCAAATTTATAATTTTGACTATAAATGAATAAAAGAATTATTCTTCTATCACATTGTGTACATTGTGTCTGTGATACATCCTTTGAGTTAGTAAGAATGTAAATTCATATTTTCAAGAGTTGAAAATTTAAGGCATGAATTTACATAACTAACTCATAAACAGCTCCTGACCATAGGATCATCACGAGGATGATGATCGATCTGGAAGGTTGGTGTACGATTGCTTTCTTAGGATAGATGTGTCTTGAGTCTACAGTGTGGAGACACCAGAGTGAGAGTAAAGGTATTCGTTGAGAACGAGAGTACTGAGTGTGACCACTTTGAGTAGTCATAAGAAAGTCTACCTTCTCGTCAATGACTAGCTCGATGCTGCAGTTGTGTGTCTAGTTCTTTGACCTGAGGTGCATCGATAGTTCACCTTGAGTGTGTTATAGTTTGCTACACCATAACTCGATCTCCTAGCCATTCGAAACCCTGAGGTGTATGTTGACTGTAGCATATTCATTGTAGGAACTAGGTCGCACCAAGATGGGATCTATCAATCTCGGTAGATGAGAGGAGTAGTCCTATGATAATTGAAAGATCGAGTCCTTAAGCCCATGGCCATGGTAAAGTAAAATAATGAAAAAGAGTTTTCCATTAAGATTTTACATCAGACTCGGATCGATCGATTAACTCTATGATTGATATTGGGTTTGATGAGTTCACCTTAACCCTAATTCAATCGGACTCATGATAGAGAAACTCAATCACACAGGTAGCTACACTGAGAGGTTCGTCTTTAGTTTTGATGGGTTGCCACCACATACTGCTAGGTGTTACTGATAGATTTTGAGAGCAATTAGAATGATATTGATGATCGATCATTCTAATTGTCTGAATCAGAAGAGTTCTGATCCATCGAAAGGAGTTTCGATGATGTCGATGATGAGATCATGACATGTCTCATTACCATACAGAATTGAACCTAACTGGATCACACAAACAAGGGTTAGGATCTGGATATCATCAATTGGGCTAACCCAATTGATTTGGATAAGATCCAATTAGGTTCAAGGAAATTGTGCTAGCACATGATTGAGCCTAACTTTCTCCTTGTGTAATCTTTTCTATCTCTACTGAGTCAAATATGATTTGACTCATCCAGAGAATCTTAAGAAGATTTTTCTTAGTCTAAATGAAGCTTGTCTAGCTTAGAAAAGGCTTGTCTTAATTCATGAGATGAATTTAAGACAACACCTGCTAATTCCTAGCACCTGCCAATTTCATTTTAGGATATCTATCAAAAGTTGACATATGGGTCTTAAACTGAAGAGGGCTCATTGGAGGATTTTTGTGGAGTGTCCACAAGCCAAGCCACATCAAACTGGATGCCATAATCAGATTATGGTGTGAGCCCAATTGGATTAAAGTGGGCACCCCAAGTGGATAAGGATTGGAGAGTCTTGATCAATTTAAACTCTTGGGCGCCACCTCTATTTGTGCTTATCCAATGTTGGTGCCATCTTTTGGAGATAAGGTGGGGTTCTTATCTGATATGATCAGATGATATCACTCCACCAATCAAAATTTTTCCAAAATTTATTGGACTTTTCTGATTGGTTGAATGATGTGGCACCGCACAGCATATAGGGTCTATATAAACCCTGCTGCGCCTAGGGTTTCAAGGTAGAAGTTGTTTTATACACAAAATCTAATAGCTGCTGCCCCCTCCCCTCTTCTCTATATCCTCCCTACTATCCTTCCTCCTCTCTTCATGTCCAAAGAGTTGGACATCCATCTGGCAAAGATCCAAGGCATGGTGACGCCTGGAACAGAAGGCTGTAGGACTTCTTCGACAGGCTGCTGCTCCAACTTCAAAAAAATTTTTGAAGATCTTCCTAATTAGATTTAGATCTGATTTTTAGAGCATAGATTTATAAGGAGAAGATATTTCAGATCCTACCTGAGTAGATATCGGTAGAGGCCAGACACTTGTGTGGCTACATCAGAACCTCAGGCTGTGCAGAGATCATCTACAGGGTAATCAGATTACCCTTGAGGTATTACTTGTTTCCTCATCCCTTTAGATTTATTTTAGATTTAATATTAGATATGAAGATTAGATCTAGAGACTTAGATCTAAAATATATGTAGGATAATTTTTTTTTAAAATTATTCTGCCCCAGATTTGATGAAATCTGGAAGATCCTATGGAGGAAAAGCAATTTTCCTCCTTCAACTGGTATCAGAGCCAGGTTGTTGGCTCTATTTTAGATCTAATTTAGATCTAATTTTAATTTTTATTTATTTGATATTAAAGATTTCAAATGTCACATCAGATATCATAAGATCTAAAATCAAAATATTTAAAATTAAATTTAAGAAGATCTAACATGCATAAGATGCATGACTAGACTAGGATTAGTTGAATCCATGAATAGTCTTAAGTCTTATATTTTAATGAGATTAAAATATAAATTAAATCTAATTTATTCTCTATTTTTTTTATGTTATAAGTGTTATAATTAGATTAGAAAATAGAAAATAAAATTTTAGTTTTTTCATAAAATTGATCTGCTACATGCCTAGACTAGTTGTAGAATTGTTCTAGTAACTTGTCTAGAATAGATTTAATTTTGAATAGTTCAATTTAAATCTTATTTTTTAGATATTACATATGATGTATCAGATCTAAAAGTATGTTAATTAGATTGATTTTTGATACATGAGATGTATGCAAAGCATGTATTAGTTAGATCTTAAATTGTATATGTGATATGTTAATTTAGATCTAACTAGTTTTGTAGTTAAATTTATATTTTTGATTAAGGTGTTCCTCATGACTATCCAATCATAAGAATGAAGTAGGATTTTAAGACCCTCTCTTTTCATTCAATGGGGTATTCATATGACGTGTAGGGGTGCCGCACGTTCATCCTTAATCAGAAATCAAAACTTACTTTTCTGCAAAACCCTAGATCCTGAAACCCTAGGATTTATTTTACATACTTTGTTTATGAATCAAAACTTAATTAATGAATTAAGCTTATGAAATTAAGTTAGGTCTAAAATTGAGAATTTCAGATCTACGATATTTTCATAAAATTGGTTTCGGACTTGGGTAGCTCAAGAGTTAGTTAGGTGGGATCATAAAAGCTAACAATTGACCAGCCTAATAGGATTAAGTCTGGGTCAAGGTCGAATCACATTTAGATATGACTCGATCAAGTTAAGACCTAATTTGGCTCAGTGGTTAGAGCCTGGATTGTAGGCTAACCCAATTAGTTCTAGTTCGATAATTTATTGTCTAAGGTAAGTTGGACAGATGCGACTGACTGGTTTTTAATTAGGAGCTACTCGACTCAAATGTGTTCTTGTCGAGTTAATGGCATATCCCTCCCACCGATCTCACTTACCTGGCCATATGTGTCGACTCAGTTCTGATTAGAGGTGGCTAACAATTTGAGCTGACCCATGCCACTAGGTTAGTCATAATTGTTATGACTATGTTAAGTCAAGTTTAATGAGATCTAAATCAAATCTTGCTAAGAAAATATTAAATCTAGGTCTTCCACCATTGTGGATGTGTGGGCCCTTCCCGGGGTTGATTGTTCTCGGCTAGTTATAGTAGCTCAGTTGCACCAGAAAGATGCAACCATATCCATTAGGCATTGGATGCTACAAATTAGAGGATGGGTTGGGCTCAATATTTTGGATACAGTGAGGGACCCAATCAAGAATCTAGTTTGTGCAAATGGTGGGTCTGACTTAACTAAGGATTGGAGCAACATCTCAGATATGGTGAGCTTCATGAATTAGAGACCAAGTTTTGGGTGCACCATGATTAGAGAATCATTGGACAAGAGTTGTCCACTCATTGGTTGACCCATCACCAATAACTGTTAGGTGAGGTGGTGAGCCAGTCGGTGAGACCGCACCACCCACTAAAAATCACTGATCACAGAGATTTTCACATCTCTACCAAGGGAGTGTAGGGATCTGAAAAAATAGTGGCAGCCTAATTTGTTTTAAAAATAAAACCCCTAAACAAATTGGTTAAGTCTGATTACAAAATCTAACTAAAAACTTTTGACTCTCTAGAGGAAACATGTCTGCCTCAAACCCCCTGACCAAAATACTAGACACCCATAGATTGACTAGACCCAATTTTAAGGACTGGTTGAGGAACTACAGAATTATTCTGGGTTTCAAAAAATTGACTCATGTCTTGGACCAGGACCCACCTGCCATGCCAGCACGTCCGACTGCTGAATAAAGAGCATCTCTGGAAAAGTAGACTGATGATGATAACAAAGCAAGATACTACATGTTGGGTGCAATGTCTAATGACTTGCAGTGCCAACATGAGAATATTTTGACTATCCGCCAAATGTTGGCTCACCTGTAAGAGTTGTCTGGTGAATAGAGTTGCACGGTCAAGTATCAAGTCTGTCAAAGACTTTTTAAGGCCAAGATGCATGATGGGCAGTCAGTCCAAGATCATTGTTTGATAATGATCAAGGATCTTGAGGAGCTTGAGAAGCTCAATATCATCTTAGACAAGGATTTTCAGATTGATGTGATCCTTCAGTCCTTGTCCGATGCATATGGTCAGTTCATCATGAACTTTTATATACATAAGATGCAGTGTACCTTGGTCAAGTTAATGAACATGCTGGTTATAGCTGAGCTTTCTATGAAGGGTTCAAAAGGCTCAGTTCTTACTGTGGAGTGAACTTCTTCCAAGAGAAAGTCTTTTGGAAAGAAAAAGAAGTCTATGAAGAAGCAGAAAGTGGATGGCAAGAAGAAGAAGACAGAACTGAAGAAGAAGGCTGCTGATAAGGAAAAATATTTCTACTGCCAATCAGACGGCCATTGGAAGTGAAACTGTCCTGAGTACCTGGCCACCCTGAAGAACAAGAAGGATGGTCCTTCTGAAGGTATGCTCATTTTAGAGTCTAATCTTATGGTTTTTTCTACATCCAGTTGGGTGCTTGACTCTGGTTCTAGTGCTCATTTGTGCACTTTTATGCAAGATCTTAAGGAGAGCAGGAGGCTGAGGGATGAGGAGATGATCCTACACATCGAGAACGGAGCAAGAGTTGCTGCCGTAGTTGTGGGAACCTACCCTCTGCGATTACCGTTAGGATTAGATTTATTTCTTAGAGATTGTTATTATGTGCCTACAACAAGCAGGAATTTGATTTCTGTTTCATGTTTAGCACAAGAAGGCTATGTGATTAGCTTTCATAAGGATCATTGTAATATTTTTTATGAAAATAATAAAGTTGCATATGGTTTCTTATTAACGGTCTCTATCAGCTACATATTGATGTATCTGTATTTAATATTGAGCAAAATATGAATGCCATAGGAATTAAAAGGCCTAGAGATAGTCTAAATGATAAGTATCTGTGGCACCTAAGGCTAGATCATATAGCGGAAGACAGGATTAACAAATTAGAGAAATTTGGGCTATTGAGTCTGTTGACTTTCGAGTCATATCCAGTTTGTGAATCATGCCTTCAAGGCAAAATGACCAAGCTTCCTTTTGTGGGACATGAGAAAAGGGCCACAAACCTACTTGCCCTAGTACATACGGATGTGTGCGGCCCATTTGATGTGCCGGCTAGGGGCAACTACATCTACTTTATTATCTTTGTCGGTGATATGTCTAGGTACGGGTATGTATTTCTAATGAAACACAAGTCTGAAGCTTTTGAAAGGTTCAAAAAATTCAGACATGAGGTAGAAAAAGAAACAAAGAAACCCATTAAGGTTCTTCGATCAGATCGAGGAGGTGAATACCTTAGTCGGGAGTTCCTAGACTATCTTAAGGATAATGGCATAGTCTCTCAATGGACTCCACCTGGAATGCCTCAACTCAACAGAGTTTCAGAATGAAGAAATCGGACCCTATTAGATATGGTTCGTTCCATGATGAGCTTCATGGACCTCCCTGAATTTCTTTGGGGACATGTCTCATGACAGTAATTTATGTATTGAATAGGGTTTCCTCTAAAATCATTTCTACCACACCATATGAGATATGGCATGGTCAGAAGCCAAGTCTGAATCATCTCAAAATTTGGAGTTGTCTGGCTCATGTCAAGAGACAGCAGGCGGACAAGTTAGAGTTCAGGTCTTTTAGAGCTTGATTCATAGGATATCCTAAAGAGTCATTAGGATACTATTTCTATATTCTGAAAGACCACAATGTGATTGTGAGTCGAAATACTATTTTTCTTGAAAAATAGTTTATTCAAGATGGTGGCATCGGAAGAATAATTAATCTCAAGGAGAATATCTCCCAAGAGCAATGAGCTAAAGAACCTGAGGAATCTAATCAATCAGAACCAGTCTTAACACAACCTCTTCCACCTCGTAGATCAACTAGGATTTTCCATCCTCCTGAAAGGTACTTAAGTACCATACAAGAGGATGTAGAGGAAATGTTCCTCATGAAAAATGAGGCTCATGGTGATGAGCCCAAGACTTATGACGAGACGATATCAGATATCGACTTTGAGAAATGGTTAGAGGCAATGAGATCAGAAATTGACTCGATGCACTCAAACCAAGTCTGGACCTTGATAGATCCACCTGAAGATATTGTACCTATTGGGTGTAAATGAATCTTCAAGAGAAAGATAGGTGTAGATGGGAATGTAGAGACATTCAAGGCTAGGCTCGTAGCGAAAGGTTATAGTCAGTGCGAAGGCATTAACTATTAGGATACCTTCTCATCCGTAGCCATGCTAAAATCCATCCGCACATTGCTTGCTGTTGCAGCCTATTTCGATTATGAAATATGGCAGATGGATGTAAAAACGGCATTCCTAAATGGACATCTTGAGGAAGATATCTATATGGAACAGCCATTTGGTTTCACATCTAATGATGATGATCATAAGATCTGCAAGCTGCAAAGGTCCATTTATGGACTTAAGCAAGCATCTCGGAGTTGGAATACTCATTTCAATGATGTGATCAAAATATTTGGTTTCATCAAGAACGAGGAGGAACCATGTGTGTTCAAAAAGGTCAGTGGGAGTGTAGTTATCTTCTTCGTATTGTATGTAGATGACATCTTCCTAATTGGAAATAATATTCCCATGTTGACCTCAGTCAAAGTATGGTTGTCTAAGGAGTTCTCTATGAAAGATCTAGGAGAGGCATCCTTTATACTAGGTATTAAGGTCTATAGAGATAGACCAAATAAGATGCTGGGACTTTCACAAAAGATGTACATAGAGGAGGTGCTAAAAAGGTTTAGCATGGAAAACTCCAAAAGAGGTTTATTACCTTTTAGACATGGTATTCATCTCTCCAAGAAGATGTACCCTAGCACACCTAAGGAGATTGAACGCATGAGCAAGATCCCTTATGCTTCGGCAATAGGGAGCCTCATGTATGCCATGCTATGTACACGACCTGATATAGCCCATGTTGTGAGTGTCACAAGCAGATATCAGTCGAATCCAGGTGAAGAGCACTGGACTTCTATGAAATGTATCCTTAAGTACTTGAGAAGGACTAAGGATATATTTCTATCTTTGAGAATGGAGAACTCCAGATTCAGGGATATACAGACTCAGACTTTATGTCTGATATAGATGATCAAAAGTCGACATCTGAAAGTCTGTTCATTTGTAATGGTGGTGCAGTTAGCTGAAAGAGTTTCAAGCAGACGGTGATTGCTGATTCTACCATGGAGGCAGAGTACATAGCTGCATCGAAAGCTGCGAAGGAGGCATTCTAGTACAAGAAGTTTGCCACAGAGATTGGAGTGATGTCATCGGATGTCATAACTCTTTACTGCGACAATAATGGCACCATAGCCCTAGCAAGGAGCCAAGATCTCACCAGAAGTCCAAGCACATCGAGCGGCGATTCCATCTGATCCATGATTACCTCAAAAATGGTTATGTCGAGGTTATGAGAGTCGACTCCACAGACAATGTGGCAGACCCGCTGACTAAGCCATTGGGCCAGCAAAAGATCAAAGTACACCTTGAGAAGATGGAACTTAGATATGTAGTCAATTGGCATTAGGTCAAGTGGGAGTTTGTTAGATGTGTGCCCTAGATGCTAGATCGACTGACACATTCCTGTACAGATCTAAGGATAAATTTATAATTTTGACTATAAATGAATAAAAGGGTTATTCTTCTATAACATTGTGTACATTGTGTCTGTGATACATCTTTTGAGTTAGTAGGAATATAAATTCATATTTTCAAGAGTTGAAAATTTAAGCATGAATTTACATAACTAACTCATAAACAGCTCCTGACCATAGGATCATCATGAGGATGGTGATCGATTCGGAAGGTTGGTGTACGATCGCTTTCTTAGGGTAGATGTGTCTTGAGTCTACAGTGTGGAGACACCAGAGTGAGAGTATAGATATTTATTGAGAACAAGAGTACTGAGTGTGACCACTTCGAGCAGTCATAAGGAAGTCTACCTTCTCGTCAATGACTAGCTCGATGCTGCAGTTGTGTGTCTAGTTCGTTGACCTGAGGTGCATCGACAGTTCACCTTGAGTGTGTTATAGATTGACTACACCATAACTCGATCTCCTAGCCATTCGAAACCCTGAGGACTGATGCTCAGATAGATAGTACTACTATAGTATATGTTGGCTGTAGCATATTCATTGTAGGAACTAGGTCGCACCAAGATGGGATCTATCAACCTCGGTAGATGAGAGGAGTAGTCCTATGATAATTGAAAGATCGAGTCCTTAAGCCCATGGCCATGGTAGAGTGAAATAATGGAAAAAAGTTTTTTATTAAGGTTTCACATCGGACTCGGATCGATCGATTAACTCATATGACTGATGGTGGATTTGACGAGTTCACCTTAACCCTAATTCAGTCGGGACTCATGATAGAGAAACTCAATCACATAGGTAGCTGCATCGAGAGGTTCATCTTCAATTTTGATGGGTTGCCACCACATACTACTAGGTGTCACTGATGGATTTTGGGAGCAATTAGAATGATATTGATGATCGATCATTCTAATTTTCTGAATCAGAAGAATTTTGGTCCATCGAAAGGAGTTTCGATGATGTCGATGATGAGATCATGACATGTCTCATTACCATACAGAATTGAACCTAACTGGGTCACACAAATAAGGGTTAGGATCTGGATGTCATCAATTAGGCTAACTCAATTGATTTGGATAAGATCCAATTAGGTTCAAGAAAATCGTGCTAGCACACGATTGAGCCTAACTTTCTCCTCGTGTAATCTTTTCTGTCTCTACTGAGCCAAATATGATTTGACTCATCCAGAGAACCTTAAAAAAGTTTTTATTAGTCTAAATAAAGCTTGTCCAGCTCAAAAAAAGCTTATCTTAATTCATGAGATGAATTTAAGAGAACACTTGCTAATTCCTAGCACCTGCCAATTTTATTTTAGGACATCTGTCAAAAGTTGACATATGGGTCTTAAACTAAAGAGGGCTCATTAGAGGATTTTTGTAGAGTATCCACAAGCCAAGCCACATCAAATTGGGTGCCATAATCAGATTATGGTGTGAGCCCAATTGGATTAAAGTGGGCACCCCAAGTGGATAAGGATTGGAGAATCTTGATTAATTTAAACTCTTGGGCGCCACCTCTATTTGTGCTTATCCAATGTTGGTGCCATCTTTTGGAGATAAGGTGGGGTTCTTATCTGATATGATCAGATGATATCACTCCACCAATCAAAATTTTTTCAAAATTTATTAGAATTTTTTGATTGGTTGAATGATGTGGCACTGCGCAGCATACAGGGTCTATATAAATCCTATTGCGCCTAGGGTTTCGAGGTAGAAGTTGTTTTATGTACAAAATCTAATAGCTGCCACCCCCTCCCCTCTTGTCCACATTCTCCTACTCTCCTTCCTCCCCTCTTCACGTCCAAAGAGTTGGACGTCCATCTGGCAAAGATCCAAGGCATGGTGATGCCTGGAACAGAAGGCTGCAGGACTTCTTCGACAGGCTGCTGCTCCAACTTCAGGAAGATTTTTGAAGATCTTCCTAATCAGATTTAGATCTAATTTTTGGAGCATAGATTCATGAGGAGAAGATATTCTAGATCCTGCTAGAGTGAATATCGGTAGAGGCCAGGTGCTTGCATGGCTACATCAGAACCTCGGACTGTGCGGAGATCATCTACAGGGTAATCAGATTACCCTTGAGGTATTACTTATTTTCTCATCCCTTTAGATTTATTTTAGATTTAATATTAGATATGAAGATTAGATCTAGAGACTTAGATCTAAAATATATATATGATAAATTTTTTTTAAAATTATTTCACCCCATATTTGATGAAATCTGGAAGATCCTATAGAGGAAAAGCGATTTTTCTCCTTCAGAGCTCTGCATCTATAAGTGGGCAAATGGTCCAATTGTGGTATTCCTTATCTTGTACGTGGATGATATTCTCTTAATCAAAAATGACATCCCTGTAGTATAGGGAATAAAAGTTTGGTTGTCATCGCAGTTCTTCATGAAGGACTTGGGTGAAGCATCCTACATCCTAGGGATGAAAATCTATAGGGATAGATCTAAAAAGATGCTTGGGTTATCCCAGTCCACGTACATAGACACTGTGCTGAAGAGGTTCGGCATGAAGAATTTCAAGAAGGACTATCTACCGATAGGCCATAAAATTTCTTTCTTTAAGAAAGATTGTCCGACAACTCCTGAAGAGAGAGAGTGTATGAGTAGAGTCTCATATGCTTCGATCGTGGGATCTATCATGTACTCCATGACATGTACAAGACCAGATGTGGCATACTCACTAGAAGTAGTGAGTAGATACCAATCTGATCTTGGAGAAAACTACTAAAAAGTGGTTAAAGCCATCCTTAAGTATTTGAGAAATACTAAGGACCAATGGTTGGCTTATGGCGAGTCAAATCTGAAACTTGTGGGGTTCACGGACTCCAGCTTTCAATCTGACCATGATGACAGTAGAAGTGTGTCGGGTTATATCTCTACTCTGAATGGTGGAGCTATCTGCTAGAAGAGTTTCAAGTAGCATACTGTGGCAGACTCTGTTTGTGAGGTAGAGTACATCGCAGTATCAGATGTCGCAAAGCTGTGTGGCTGAGAAAATTCATCACTGAGCTCAGAGTAGCACCCTCCCTCGATGGTCCGATCCTGCCCTACTGCGATAGCACTGGTGCCATAGCTCAGATGAAGGAACCCAAAGCACACCAGCGGACGAAGCACATTTTGCGCCGCTTCCATCTGGTTCGGGAGATCATGGATCGAGGTGACGTCGACCTTCAGAAGATCGACAGAAAGGAGAACCTGGCCAACCCCTTCACTAAAGCCCTGACAATAAAGAAGTTCGTGTTGGGAATAGTGTCCCAAAGCCAATCGTCAGTCTATTCACGGTTGTGCTCATTTTTATATTTGTACATGAATTATGAATTAATAAAAATTATTTTGATATTTTTCATCATAAAATGTTTCATCTTCTAATGAACTCCTATGTTGTGGTGAAGTCCTTAGGACTATTTAGACTTGACAAAGGAGGATTTGTCGTTTAGTCCTTAAATCTGTTCGTGACCAAATGATACGTTGTTACCAAGGATGACAATGTTTATCAAGCATAGGTCGTTGTGTGCCATATAGGTTGGTTGTCCTCTTAACCAATGAGTGTGGAGACACTGGTATGACATACAGGTGAGATATAAGGGTACATCTGCACTGAACGTGACCGACTCTGGAGCTATTTCTGCTGTCAAGATTTGCTCCGATGGAATATGGGTATAAATATCCCTCCGACCTGAGATCGCCACGGTGACTTGCAAGCAACTCACTGCACTTAGGCACTGGACTACCTGAATTTTTAATTCAGTGACGAAAGGCTGCTGGGTGTAGTCAAGTACTTGACTTGTCGGTGCGTGTCAAGATGGGATTGACCACTCCAGTTTAGGAGCTGTGTACAGTCGTGTTTCAATTTAGCAAAACCTTGGCCAGGGTAGTCCTTGTGAGGAGTCACAGGACTGTTTGAGTTGAGCACGATTCGGATGATCTGATCAGGGTTGACAGTTTAACCCTGAGTCGTCCTAAACACAGGGGTCAAAAGGATGAATTATGCAGTAACCATATTCATGTAGGCTCTAAGTGTTGCGATTGTGACTCTTCGATCTATCCGGATGTCGGGTACCATTACTAGATGGTCACTTCGATTAGTACAAGAATTGGTTCCTATGTTACTGGCTTAGGTTCGAACCTGCGGGATCACACACATTAGAGGTTCCTATCTGATCTGATGGCTGATGTAGAATCCTACATGTTTGGGACTCAGTGATCGAGAATCAGGATTCTCTGATCATAAGTTCCACACATTATGGGTATCGGGGTCAAGAGTCCCACTGGTTGGGACTTTTCGATCAGGGTTACATATCGATGAATTTTGATGCCCGATTACCCATCGGATTTGGACTCAATATTTATGAGAGGTTTAATTAGTGATTTGATTGTTAATTAACTCAATTTGATTGAGTAATTATTTTTGGATCAAGTCCAATTGAATTAGATTCAGTTGGGTTTGATCCGATTAGATTAAGAGTTGACCTAATCATCGAGATGGTTTGGTCCCTGATTTGATCAGGGATTGGGCTTAGTCAATTTCTGATTTGATTAAGATTTTATTGAGCCTAATTAAGTCTAATTAAGTTGGATTTAAATTAGTCTAATTGGACCTAACTTATTTGGTTCAATTAGGTTGGATTAAATAATTAAACCACCTTGACCCAATCTCCATGCGCCACCTCACTTCCGTTGCACCCATTTGAATTCATGAGAAGGAACTTCTCATGAATTTTTTCCTCACGCCAAGCCCTCTCACGCCTCACTTTAATGTGCCAAATGAAAGGATAAGGATGATTGGTTGGCCATTCAAATTCAAAATAATGTTTGAATTTGAATGGGCAATCAATCTTTGTACCTTATCTCTTTTTTTATGCCCATTTATTACATGAGAAAAGATTTCTCATGAAATCACTCCATGCATAATTTAAGCCACGCCTCACACCTTTAGTGGATAAGAGATGAGTTAGTGTCCATTTAAATTCAAAATTTAATTTGAATTCAAATATGTAATTACTCATCTTTATCCTTTCTTTTGGATAAGACGTTTGACGTTGTTATAAAAGGAGGAGAAGAGTGGGGCGTGCAAAAAAAAAAAAAAGAAGAAGATTTTTGAAAAAAAATTTTGGGGTGTCAGAAGTATTGTGCATGAGAAAGAAGTCCTTATCCTTCTAAGAGAAAAAGAAAGAAAAGAAAGAAAAGTGGATGCAAAGTTTTCGGTGAGTTCCCTAGAGTTTTAGCCTGGGGTTCGGGAAGTGAGAAAGTGAGCTACGAGTGTCGTGAGCCCACAAAATCTTAGGAAGATCTTCAACATCCTCTCAAGCACATCTATTGATGATCCAGAGTATCCAAAGAATCGACAGACATCGATCAAAGGAGTTCGATCAGCATCGACCGTCAAAAGGGCTCTACAATGAGCTAGCACTCGAGAGGAGTCGATCAGATCGAGAGCTCCGTATGGATGATTCGTAGAGGCTAGACATGCTGTGTGGCTACATCATGATGATCAGACTCTCTCGATGGTGATCAGATTGCGATGATCTACTATCCGCACAAAGGTATTGTGTTCTGAACACATTACAGTAAAGTGTTTACTGTTCGAATTTGAATTTTAAATTTAAATGAATGCATGCTATATATCATATTTAGATCCTAGTGTAGGATAAATTTATGTTAATTAATTAGATTAATTAATAATTTTCACTGTAAAATAGTAATTTTGAAAAAGTTTTAAAATTACCATTTTACCCCTACACTAAATTTTCCCCATAAATGGTATCAGAGCGGGTTCTTAGATATGATATATATATTTGCATGCATAGATTAAGTTGTAATCTAAAAGTTTAAATTTAAAATTTAAAATTTAAAATTTGAAATTTGAATTTGGAAAGTTGTTCGAAATTCAAAATTTAAAAAATTTGAAATTCAAAATTTGAAACTTGAAATTCAAAATTCAAAATTCAAAAATTTGAAATTCAAAATTTAAAATTTGAAATTTAAAATTTGGGTAAAATTTTAAATTTGAAATTCAAAATTTGAAATTCAAAAATTTGAAATTTAAAATTTGAAATTTATTTAAAATTTGATATTCAAAATTTAAAATTTGAAATTTAAAATTTAAATTTTAAAATTGATATATTTAGATATACTTGATCCAAGTAGCAAGTAATCGAATTGGGTTGTTGCCATGGCTGTCCGATCATAGGAGAAAAGTAGGGTTTAAAGGCCCTCTCCTCCCATTCGATGGGGTCTCCCATGGTGGTAGGGGTGCCGCTGCAATTATATTCCATGCAGATGAAGCAGTGAAAGAAATTAATTGTAAAGGTTCAATTGTAAAATTTATCATGAATGTGTTAGATTAGATCTAAAAGAATATTCATGATTTATTTTGATTGAGTTATTTTCTATTATGTAATTAGCAATAGGATTGCTATTTATGAAATATGCTGATCTATTTATGAAATGAGTCAACATATTTGGTGAACAGAAAATAAAACTTTTTAAATTTAAAAATTATTTTCGAAATGCCAAACCCTGACCCATCAGCCCAAATACTTAGTTAAAAGAAATAAGTGTTGTCTAGTAGGTCTAGAATTATGAATTAAGACCTAAGACAATTGCATAAACTTGTGGGTCAATGGGTTAAATGGATTATGTCCATAATTGGGTTAGACCTAAGATTAGCTTAAAGAAATGGACTAAATTAGAGTAATTGGTCAAATCTAATCAAAAATTGAATTAGATTAGGCCAAGGATACTCTAGACTCAACTCCAATAGTTGTAGTTGAATGGGTCCATATCTTTAACTAGACCAAGATGGACTTAATTCATGGCTACGTGGTGGAACCCTATTTAATAAGTTGATCAAATTAAAACTAATGAACCGGTTGGTGTCTAAGGTAAGTTTGGCATTTTGACCAGTGGTTTTTAAGCGGGAGCTACTCGCAGTGATTCGATCTCTGACGAGTAAATGGCTTATCCCCACCATTGATCTCACTTACCTGGCCAACCTGATGAATTAGTTTTTGATTAGATCACTTGGTGATTAGGGCTCACCCATGTCATTAGGTAAATCAGTTTGACTGATTTAGGTGCTCTTAATGCCAGCTTTAATTAAATTTATTTTTTAATCTGACTTGATGAAGTCAGTGGGAGGATTGAAATTGGCTGGATATTTTCTTCTCATCTATCCTTTAATAAAATCCTCAAAAATTATTAGGTCCCTAAAAATGATTAAGTTATATTGATAACTAAGTCATAGCCTCCCATTAAGTGAGTGATAATGAGTCCATTAGTTTAATAATCATTGGAGGCCCAAAGGCCTGGTGCTTATTGACTAATGGAATTATCATTCATAATATGATAATTTGGTTTGGGTCTTTCTGATGATGGTCAGGTTGGCCGGCCAATGTTGGGCCTGATCATTTATTGGTCTGATTCACCAAATCAAATCATGTTAATGGTTGGACCTAACTAGATCTTTTCAATGGAGGCCAAAGCCTACTGATTAGGTTCAGGGGTAAAATCAATTACTAGAAGTTGTTTAGAGAAATAACTGGTTATGAACCTACCCATAGATGCACATAGGTTGACCAACCAAAGTTGGGCTCGTGTGTAGTCTGTGTGGATTCTAGTACGCACTAAGGAATTAAAGTAATTCCTCGAATTGGAGGTTGAGACTACCAGTTCGTAAAAATACTGGGAGAAACTTTAGACTAAAATCCAAGTCTTTAGTATTTATAATTTATGTACTAATAGAGGTCTGGTTTTTCTTTATGCAGCTATGGCCACTACCCTATTCCTTCGGTCATTATTAGATAATGACAAGCTCATGGGACCTAATTTCGATAGCTGGTATCAAAAATTAAAAATCATCCTTGAGCAAGAGCGGATCCTTTATGTAGTAACGGATTCGGCACCTGAGGAGCCAGCCTCGAACGTTAGAGGGATGGTCCGAGACACTTATCAGAAGTGGCTCAACGATCGCACCACTGTTCCGTGCATTATGCTGGCGGCAATGAATGATAAGTTCAGCCGCAGGTTCGAGAACGCCAAGCCACAGGAGATGCTTCAAATATTGAATGACTCCTTTGGCATGCCTGACAAGTTGTGCCATTTTCAATGCTCGGATGAGGGATGGAGCCTCAGTCACTGATCATGTACTATACATGATCGAAATGATTGAGCGCCTAACTAAATTGGGCTTTCCCCTGCACGAGCAGCTCGGTAAGGATGCGATCCTTAATTCATTGCCCAAGTCCTTCCTCCCCTTCCTTGCTCATTTTCGGATGACGAAGCCTGCAGTGAACTACCATGGTTTGTTGGGGTTGCTGCAGAACTTTGAGAAGGATCACCAGCTCCATAAGGAGTCGGTGAATGTTGTGGGAGGGTCTTCTTCTGATCGTCGACCCTTTAAGAAAGGGAAGAACAAGAACAAGAAGAAGAAGAATAAGAAGGTGCAGCTGCATGCTGGGACGTCTGCACAGGGTCAGACCAAGAAGCACAAGCCCGACCAGAGCTAGGCGGAGTACTTCTTTTGCAAGAAGCAGGGGCACTGAAAGAGGAACTGTCCTCTATACATTGCTTCCATAGATCTGAACAGGCCGAAGAAGAAGCAAGGTACTTATATGATAATACCTTGCAACTTTTTCATTTGTGATCCTACTGCCTGGGTATTGGATACCGAAAGCCCTTATCATATTTGCAATTCGATGCAGGGTCTGTAGGTCAGTAGGAGATTTGATGAAGGCGAGAGATTCCTGAACATTGGAGATGGAAGAAAAGTTTTAGTTCTAGCATTAGGAATCATGAACCTTGTAATCAATTCTTGAAACATAATTTTGAGTAAATATCACTATTGTCCAAGTATTTTATTAAATATTATTTCTGTAGGCCTTTTGGCCATGAACGGTTATCAAATTTTAATAAAAGGAAACATTTGCAATATCATTTTGAATGGTGTTACAATGTTTGTTGGACAACTTAATAATGGAATTTACTTTCTATCACAACATGTTAATGTGGTTCAAACCTCCGATAAACGTCCTAGAATAGATAATGTGTCAGAAGTCTACCTTTAGCACTGTAGGCTAGGTCATATCAATAAGAACAGGATAAACAGGTTGGCTCAAGAAGAAATTCTTGAAGTAGGTGATTGTGAATCACTTCCAACCTGTGAGTCCTATCTCCTTGGTAAAATGACCAAATCACCTTTTACTAGAAAAGGTGAGCGAGCCAGTGAACTCTTGGGTTTGGTACATTCTGATGTATGTGGACCCATGAGCTCAAGTGCGAGAGGTGGATATTTCTACTTCATAACCTTCACAGACGACCTATCGAGATATGGGTAT
Organism: Elaeis guineensis; assembly: GCF_000442705.2. Lineage (NCBI taxonomy): Eukaryota > Viridiplantae > Streptophyta > Magnoliopsida > Arecales > Arecaceae > Elaeis > Elaeis guineensis. The sequence goes on from NC_026001.2 coordinate 57,364,086, forward strand.
GTCTATTTAATGAAGCATAAATCGGAGTCGTTTGAAATGTTCAAACTATTCCGAAATGAGGTAGAAAAACAAACTGAAAAGTGTATTAAAACTCTTCGATCTGATCGAGGAGGTGAATACCTTTCCAATGATTTTCTGACATATCTTAGGGAGAATGGGATTCTCTCTCAGTGGACACCTCCTGGAACACCACAGCATAATGGTGTGTCTGAAAGGAGGAATCGGATCTTGTTGGACATGGTTCGATCCATGATAAGGTTTGCTGGTCTGCCAATCTCTCTTTGGGGATATGCACTCGAATCGGCTTGTTACCTTCTAAATAGGTTTCGAGTAAGTCTGTAACCAAAATGCCATATGAGATATGGATAGGACATAAGCCAGTACTCTCGCACCTTAGGGTTTGGGGGTGTCCGGCTTACGTTAAACGTTTAATTACGGACAAGCTTGGACCTAGGTCTGACAAGTGTAATTTTATAGGGTATCCAAAAGAGACCAAAGGGTATTACTTCTACCTAGCTGGTGAACAAAAAGTGTTTGTCAGCCTTAAGGCAATCTTTTTGGAAAAGGAGTTCTTTGGTGAAGAGACTATTGCCTCTAAGGTCGAACTTGATGAAGTTCGACAGGTGAAAAAATCGACACAAGTTGCTAAACCTGAACCGGATTTCGTTAGATCAGATCCAAAGCCCATTGTTCAAGCACCCTTAAGGCGATCTGGTAGAGTACCACGTCAACCGGACAGATACTATGGTTTCTTGGTCCAAGACGGTGATCCTATCGAACTTGATGAAAACGATGAGGATCCGATCACCTACATGGATGCAATGTAGAGATCCGACTCTGAGAAATGGCTAGAAGCCATGAAATCCGAAATGGAGTCCATGAAGGTCAATGATGTGTGGACATTGGTTGACCCACCCGAAGGAGTAAAACCCATAGGGTGTAAGTGGGTCTTCAAGAGGAAGAGGGGTGCAGACGGAAAGGTGGAAACCTATAAAGCCCATCTGGTTGCCAATAAATATCGTCAACGTTATGGTATAGACTATGATGAGACATTTTCTCCTGTGGCAATGCTCAAATCCATTCGGATTATGCTTGCGATAGTTGCCCATCTAGACTATGAAATCTGGCAGATGGATGTGAAGACAGCTTTCCTAAATGGAGAGCTGGACGAAGAGGTGTATATGATACAACATGAAGGATTCACATCCACAGATGAGTCTAAGGTGTGCAGACTACAGGGTCCATTTATGGACTTAAGCAGGCATCCCGGAGTTGGAACATACGTTTTAATAGGACGACCAAGACGTATGGCTTCGTTAAGAATGGAGAAGAGCCTTGCATTTATAAGTGGGCTAATGGTCCAGTAGTGGTATTTCTTGTATTGTATGTGGATGATATTCTCTTAATCGAGAATGATGTCCCTGCATTATAAGGAATAAAGATTTGGCTGTCATCACAGTTCTCCGTGAAGGATCTGAGAGAAGCTTCCTACATCCTAGGGATGAGGATATATAGGGATAGATCAAAAAGGTTACTTGGTTTATCCTAGTCTACGTACATAGATACTATGCTGAAGAGGTTCAGCATGAAGAATTCCAAGAAAGGCTATCTACCGATAGGCCATGGAATTTCTCTCTCGAAGAGGGATTGTCCAACACCTCAAGAGAGAGAGCTATGGGTAGGATTTCATATGCTTCGACAGTAGGATCTATCATGTATGCCATGACATGTACACGATCAGATGTGGCATACTTACTAGGGGTAGTGAGTAGATACCAATCTGATCCAGGGGAGAATCACTGGAAGGTTGTTAAAACCATCCTGAAGTATTTAAGAAATACTAAGGACTAGTGGCTTGTTTATGGTGAATCAGACTTGAGACTTATAGGGTTTATAGACTCTAGTTTTCAGTCTGATCATAATGACAGCAAAAGTGTGTCGAGATTTATTTTTACCCTTTATGGTGGGGCAATCTGCTGGAAGAGTTCCAAGTAGCACACAGTGGCTGATTCAGTATGTGAGGCGGAGTATGTCGCTGCATCAGATGCTGCCAAAGAAGTGGTGTGACTGAAGAAATTCATCACTGAGCTCGGAGTAGCACCCACCCTTGTTGGTCCAGTTCTGCTCTACTATGACAGCTCTGGAGCCATTGCTCAGGCGCAGGAACCAAAGGCACACTAGCGGATGAAGCATATTTTGCGTCGCTACCATCTCATCTGAGAAATTATGGATCGAGGTGACGTTGATCTTTAGAAGATCGACGGGAAGGAGAACCTGGCTGACCCATTCACTAAAGCCATTACGGTAAAGGAGTTCGACAACTACAAGTCGAAGATGGGTATTAGATACTGCATCGATTGGCTTTAGGCCAAGTGGGAGATTGTTGGGAATAGTGTCCCAAAGCCAATCGTCAGCCTATTGACGGTTGTGCTTATTTTTGTATTTGTACATGAATTATGAATTAATAAAAATTATTTTGATATTTTTCATCACAAAATATTTCATCTTCTAATGAACTCCTATGTTGTGGAGAAGTCCTTAGGACTATTTAGACTCGACCAAGGAAGATTTATCGTTTAGTCCTTAAATCTATTTTTGCGACCAAATGATACATTGTTACCAAGGATGACAACGTTTATCAAGCATAGGTCGTTGTATATAGGTTGGTTGTCCTCTTAACCAATGAGTGTGGAGACACTGGTATGGCATACAGATGAGATGTAAAGGTACATCTGCACTGAACATGATCGACTCTGGAGCTATTTTTGCTGTCAAGATTTCCTCCGATGGAATGTGGGTATAAATATCCCTCTGACCTGAGACCGCCACGGTGACTTGCAAGCAACTCACTGCACTTAGGCACTGGACTACCTAAATTTTTAATTCAGTGACGGAAGGCTGCTGGGTGTAGTCAAGTACTTGACTTGTCGGTGCGTGTGTCAAGATAGGATTGACCACTCCAGTTTAGGAGCTGTGTACAGTCATATTTCAATTTAGCAAAACCTTGGCCAGGGTAGTCCTTGTGAGGAGTCACAGGACTGTTTGAGTGGAGCACGATTCGGATGATCTGATCAGGGTTGACAGTTTAACCCTGAGTCATCCTAAACACAGGGGTCAAAAGGATGAATTATACAGTAACCATATTCATGTAGGTTCTGAGTGTTGTGATTGCAACTCTTCGACCTATCCGGATGTCGGGTACCATTGCTAGATGGTCACTTCGATTAGTACAGAAATTAGTTCCTGTGCTACCAGCTTAGGTTCGAACCTGCAGGGTCACACACATTAGAGGTTCCTATCTGATCTGATGGCTAATATAGAATCCTACATGTTTGGGACTCAGTGATCGAGAATCAGGATTCTCTAATCATGAGTTCCACACATTATGGGTACCGGGATCAAGAGTCCCACTGGTTGGGATTTTTCAATCAGGGTTACATATCGATGAATTCTGATGTCCGATTGCCCATCAAATTTGGACTCAGTATTTATGAGAGGTTTAATTAGTGATTTGATCACTAATTAACTCAATTTGATTGAGTAATTATTTTTAGATCAAGTCCAATTGAATTGGATTCAGTTGGGTTTGACCCGATTAGGTTAAGAGTTGATCTAATCGTCGAGATGGTTTGGTCCCTGATTTGATCAGGGGTTGGGCTTAGTCAATTCCTGATTTGATTAGGATTTTATTGAGCCTAATTAAGTCTAATTAAGTTAGATTTAAATTAGCCTAATTGGACCTAACTTATTGGGTTCAATTAGGTTGGTTCAAATAATTAAACCACCTTGACCCAATCTCCATGCGCCACCTCACTTCCATTGCACCCATTTGAATTCATGAGAAGGAACTTCTCATGAATTTTTTCTTCACGCCAAGCCCTTTCCACGCCCCACTTTAATATGCCAAATGAATGGATAAGGATGATTGGTTGGCCATTCAAATTCAAAATAAAGTTTGAATTTGAATGGGCAATCAATCTTTGCATCTTATCCCTTTTTTTACGCCCCATTTATTACATGAGAAAAGGTTTCTCATGAAATCACTCCATGCACAATTTAAGCCATGCCTCATGCCTTTAGTGGATAAGGGATGAGTTGGTGTCCATTTGAATTCAAAATTTGATTTGAATTCAAATGTGCAATTACTCATCTTTATCCTTTCTTTTGGATAAGACATTTAACGTTGTTATAAAAGGAGGAGAAGAGTGGGGCGTGCAAAAAAAAAAAAAAAAGAAGAAGATTTTTGGAGAAAAATTCTGGGACATGAGAAGTCTTGTGCGTGAGAAGGAAGTCCATATCCTTCCAAGAGAAAAAGAAAGAAAAGAAAGAAAAGTGGGTGCAAGGTTTTCGATGAGTTTCCTAGAGTTTTAGCCTGGGGTTCGAGAAGTGAGAAAGTGAGCTACGAGTGTTGTGAGCCCACAAAATCTTAGAGAGATCTTCAACATCCTCTCAAGCACGTTTGTTGATGATCTGGAGCATCCAAAGAATTGACAGACATCGATCGAAAGAGTTCGATCAGCATTGGCCGTCAAAAGGGCTCTACAACGAGCTAGCACTCATGAGGAGTCGATCAGACCGGAAGCTTCGTGTGGATGATCCACAGAGGCCAGACATGCTATGTGGCTGTATCGTGACGATCAGACTCTCCCGAAGGTGATCAGATTGCGACGATCTACTATCCGTACAAAAGTATTGTGCATGCTATAATCATATTTAGATCCTAGTGTACGGTAAATTTATGTTAATTAATTAGATTAATTAATAATTTTTACTGTAAAATAATGATTTTGAAAAAGTTTTAAAATTATCATTTTACCCCTGCACTGAATTTTTCCCACAGTTCGATAATCAAAAGTTGAAGATGGGTATTAGATACTGTGCCGAGTGGCTTTAGGACAAGTGGGAGTTGTTGAAAAATATATCCCAAAAGCCAATCATCAAGCTGTTGACGGTTGAGCAACCAAGTATTGTAATTAATTTGTTAATAAATAAAATATATTTGGCATTTTCATCATAAGCTTTCATCTTCTAATGAACTCCGTTGTTATGATGAAGTTCTTAGGACTATTTAGATTCGATAAAGAGAGGATTTATCGATTAGTCTTTAAAACTATTCACGACCAAATGATAGGCTGTTAATAAGGACGACAGCTTCTATCGAGCATAGATCGTTGTAAGTCATATGGGTTGGTTGCCCTCTTAACCAAGGAGTGTAGAGACACTGGTATGGCATACAGCTGAGATGTAAGGATACATCATCATTAAATGTGACCAACTCCAGAGTATTCTGCTATCGAGAATGTCTCTGATGGGATATAGGTATAAGTGTCCCTTAGACCTGAGATCGCCTCAGTGACTTGCAAGCAACTCACTGTGCTTTAGTACTAGACCAACTAAATTTTTAATTTAATGATGGAAGGCTTCTGACAAAGTCAAGTACTTGCGAAGTCAGAGTGTGATCGAGATGGGATTGACCACTCCAAGAGTTGGAGAAGAATAAGTCACTGTATTTCAATTTAGCAAAATCTTGGCTAGGGTAATCCATCAGATGGATTTGATATTTTGAAATACAATGTGGACAACCTGATCAGAGTTGATAGTTGAACTCTGAGGTGTCCTATGATCATTTTGGTCAAGGGGATGAATTATATGGAAACTATATCCGCATGGGTTCTAAGGATGTTGTTCTACACATTCGACCTATCCGATCATCGGGTACCATTGCTAGATGATCACTTCGATTATTATAGAAATTTATTTTTATGCTACCAGCTTAAGTTTGGATCTATGAGGTCACACACATTAGAGTTCATGATCCAATCGGATGGTTGATCAACGATTAAGAATCATTCTAGGGTTAGATGATCAAGACGATTGACATTCAACATAGTGCAAGTATTGCAGGAGGATCGATTAGCAATTCGATTGCTAATTGGCTTAATTTGATTAAGCCAATGGGCTGAAATTAAGCCTAATTGATTATAATTTAATTAGATTTAGTTTGGGATTGATTGGATCAAGTCCAATTGGTTTATTGGATAAGCCAAGTGCAAGAAAAAAATTAGTCTTAGTTCAATTAGGACATGGATCAACCTAATTTCTAATTTAATTAAAAAATTAAATCAGATTTAAATCTAATTTAATCTGATTAAATTAGGTTCTTAATTAGATTAAGATCTATTTTAGTTGGGTTGATCTAATTTTGGTTTGATTTAGTTTGAGAAACCAAATTAAAACATGTCATAAGATAGAATCCTAGTAAGACTAGGATTCCACCTTGAGCCACATAAGCCCCCCCACGCCCTCTCTCTTATTCCATGCCAATCTCCTCTTATTTTGTACAACAAAATCCCTCTCCCAGGTCTTTCCCACATCCAAAAGGTTTCCTCTCTTCTTTCATACATGAAAAGTAGTTGTGGATCAAATCAAAGTAGGAATAAGTTTGGATTTCAAATTCTATGAGATAGAGTTTTAGAAATCCAAAACTTTTTTCTTTTTGCATCGAATTTATCCAGATTTTTTTGAGATTTTTGTGACTTTTAGGGCACACATTGTGAACCCTTTTCTAGTGGTCCATGCATGAAAATAAGGAGGAGGAGTCCAAGAGTTGGGCACTCCTTATCTCGCCATGTTTGGATAAGCCTTGACTAGGTATTTGACCTAGACAAGGACTCTATCATATCTCTCTTTATAAAATGAGTTTCTCTATGAAATTTTTGAAGAGCATAGAGATTTGAGACCTTTGAGGCACCCAAAAATTAGAGAGAAAAACCTTTGGGTCATGGAGATATAATAGACACAAGACAGGGTGTCTAGGAGAGAGTAAAGAGAAGAAGAAGAGGATTTTCTTCTAGGATTGTTAGTTTCATCTCTTTCCTTCCTCCATCTTGAGTTTTCTGAGAGCATCTCAGATCTAAAACTCCTCCTCCTACTTCTCATCTTTAGAAAAACCTAAATCAAGATGAAAGAGGCACCTGATCAACCATCGAAGAAGGATCATCGCAGTACTAGCATACTGTGCTGATTTCCTGAAACAGGACTTTTGATCGAGATTTGTGGGATCGTGTGGACGACTCCTAGAGACCGAATGCATGTGCGGTTTGAAACATCATCCTCAAGTCCAGATCAGCAAGGTTAGAATGTCTATCTTATAAGGTAATAGATCTGATCTATTGTTTAATACATACATTAGATGTAGTATAGAAACATGTTGAAATGATTAACATGTAGTTCATCTTCTATATATTTTAATTTCTGATTTAATGCTATGTAATAATCATATAATAGAATCTTAGATCTAGGAATTCTCTAGTTTTAAAAAATAAATTTTGATTTATTTTAGTCTTACGCTGTCTGATCTTAAAAAAGTTTCAAGATCTAACCCTGAAATCCTAGATCTGGTTCCTTCAATATTTTCCAATAACTCCCACTTGTCCTAAAGCTACTCGACACAATATCTAATACCCATCTTTGACTTGTGGTTGTTGAACTCCTTTATCGCCAGGGCTTTAGTGAAGGGGTCGGCTAAGTTCTTCTTTCCATCGATCTTCTGAAGGTCGACATCACCTCGATCCATGATCTCCTGGACCAGGTGGAAGCGGTGCAAAATGTGCTTCATCCGCTAGTGTGCTTTGGTTTCTTTGCCTGAGCTATCGCACCGGTGCTGTCGCAGTAGAGCAGGACCGAACCATCGAGGGAGGGTACTACTCTGAGTTTGATGATGAATTTTCTCAGCCACACAGCTTCCTTCGCGACATCCGATGCTGTGATGTACTCCACTTCACAAATAGAGTCTACCACAGTATGCTACTTGAAACTCTTCCAGCAGATAGCTCCATCATTCAGAGTAAAGATATAACCCGACATGCTTCTGCTGTCATCATGGTCAGATTGAAAGTTGGAGTCTATGAACTCCACAAGTTTCAGATCTGACTCGCCATAAACCAACCATTGGTCCTTGTATTTCTCAAATACTTAAGGATGTCTTTAACCACTTTCCAATGATTTTCTCTAGGATCAGATTGGTATCTATACACTACTCCTTGTGAGTATGCCACATCTGGTCTTGTACATATCATGACGTACATGATAGATCCCACAATCGAAGCATATGGGACTCTACTCATACGCTCTCTCTCTTCAGGAGTTGTCAGACAATCCTTCTTAGAGAGAGAAATTCCAAGCCTATCGGTACATAGCCCTTCTTGAAATTCTCCATGCTGAACCTCTTCAACATAGTGTCTATGTATGTGGACTGGGATAACCCAAGCATCTTTTTAGACCTATCCCTATAGATCTTCATCTCTAGGATGTAGGATGCTTCATCCAAGTCCTTCATGGAGAATTATGATGACAACCAAAATTTTATTCTCTATAGTGCGGGGATGTCATTTTCGATTAAGAGAATGTCATCCATGTACAAGATAAGGAATACCACAACTGGATCATTTGCCCATTTATAGATGTAGAGCTCTTCTCCATTCTTAATAAAGCCATACATTTTGATGACCTTATCAAAATGCATGTTCCAACTCCGAGAAGCTTGCTTCAATCCATAAATAGATCTTTGAAGCTTGCACACCTTGGACTCATCTATGAATGTAAACTTTTCAGGTTGTATCATATACACCTCTTCGGTTAGCTCTCCATTCAGGAAAGCTGTCTTTACATCCATCTACCAGATCTTATAATCCAGATGGGCAGCTATTGCAAGCATTATCTGAATGGATTTAAGCATTACCACAAGAAAAAATATCTCATCATAGTCAATACCATAACGTTGACGATACCCTTTGGCAACCAGACAGGCTTTATAGGTCTCCATCTTTCCATCTGCATCCATTTTTCTTTTGAACACCCATTTACACCCAATGGGTTTAACCCCTTCAGATGAGTCAACCAATATCCGTACATCATTGACCTTCATGGACTCCATTTCGAATTTCATGGCTTCAATCCATTTTTCGAAATTAGGTCTCTGCATTGCATCCATATAGGTGATCGGATCCTCATCGTTCTCAACGAGTTCGATGGGATCACCGTCTCAAACCAAGAAATCATAGTATCTGTCTGGCTGATGTGATACTCTACCGGATCACCTTAATGGTGCAGGTACATTGAGCTCCGGATCTGATCTAATCAAATCTGACTTAGGTTCAGCTATTGGTGTTGGTTTTTCTACCTATTGAACTTCATCAAGTTCAACCTTAGAGGCAACGGTTCCTTCACTAAGGAACTTCTTTTCTAAAAAGATTGCCTTAAGGCTGATGAACACCTTTTGATCATCAGCATGGTAGAAAAAATATCTTTTGGTCTCTTTGGGATACCTTATGAATATGCATTTGTCAGACCTAGGTCCAAGTTTGTCTGTGGCTAATCGTTTGACATAGGTCAGGCAACCCCAGACCCTAAGGTATGAAAGTGCTAGCTTAGGCCCTGTCCATATCTCATATGGAGTCTTAATTACAGACTTACTTGGAATCCTATTTAACAGATAACAAGCCGATTCGAGTGCATATCCCCAAAAAGATATCGACAAGCTGGCAAAACCCATCATGGATCGACCATATCTAATAGAGTCTGATTTCTCCTTTCAGACACACCGTTATGCTGTGGTGTTTCTGGAGGAGTCCATTAGGAGAGAATCCCATTTTCTCCTAGATATGTGAGAAACTCACTAGAAAGATATTTCTCTTCTCGATCAGATCGAAGAGTTTTAATACTCTTCTCAGTTTGTTTTTCTACTTCACTTCAAAATCATTTGAACATTTTAAATGAATCCGACTTATATTTCATCAGATAGACATATCCATATCTGGATAGATCATCCGTGAAAGTTATGAAGTAGAAATATCCACCTCTAGCACTTGTGCTCATGGGCCCGCATACATCAGTATGTACTAGGCCCAAGAGCTCAGTAGCTCTCTCACCTTTTTCAGTAAAAGGTAACTTGGTCATTTTATCAAGAAGACATGACTCACAGGTTGGAAGTGATTCACAATCACTGACTTCGAGGGTTCCCTCTTGAGTCAACTTATTTATTCTATTCTTGTTTATATGACCTAGCCTACAGTGCCATAAGTAGATATTTGACACACTATCTAATCTAGGGTGCTTGCCAGTAGAATAGACTCTTATCAGGCTTGATCTTTCTGGTCTGGCCCTGCACTGATATCCCAACCGGAACTTGCACCTTCTTCACTTTCTTCTTCTTGTTCTTCTTCCCTTTCTTAAAAGGTCAAGAACCAGAAGACGAACCTCCCACTAAGTTCACTGACTCCTTATGGAGTTGGTGATTCTTCTCAAAGTTCTGAAGCAACCCCAGTAACTCGTGGTAGTTTACTTCAGGCTTTGTCATTCTATAATGAGTGAAGAATGGGAGATAAGATTTGGGCAGCGAGTTCAGTATTGCATCTTTTTTAAGCTTCTCATGCAAGAAAAAGTTGAGCTTGCTCAATCGTTCCATCAGCTCAATCATGTACAATACATGATCAGTGACAGAGGCACCATCCCACATTTTGGCGTTGAAGATGGCACAAGTAGTCTTGTGCCTCTCCACATCATCAGATGTGCCAAAGGCATCCTTCAATACTTGAAGCATGTCCTTTGGCCGAGCCATCTTGAATCTACGACTGAACTCATCGCTCATGGTAGCCAGCATGATACAGCGCACTGTGGTCCGATCACTGAGCCACTTCTGATAAGTATCTCTGATTGTTCCACATGCATTGGCAGCTGGCTCTTCAGGTGTAGGATCTATTATCACATATAGGATCCATTCATGCTCTAGGACTATTTTTAACTTTTGATATCAGCTACTGAAGTTGGATCCCACCAACTTATCATTTTTCAACAATGATCGGAGCGATAGGGAAGTGGCTATATCTGCATAAAGAAAAATCATAACCTAATTAGTAATTGATTCATTAAACTTAAAGATTTGGATTTTAATCAAAAGGTTTCTCCCATTATTTTATTCGAATTGGTAGCCTCTACCTCCAATTCGAGAAATTATCCTAATTCCTTAGTGCATACTAGAATCCACATAGACTGCACACAAGTCCAACTTTGGTTGGCCAACCCATGTACATCTAAGGATAGGTTCATAACCAATTATTTCTCTAAATAATTTCTAGTAATTTTAATTTTGCCCTAGAAACCTAATCAGTAGGCTTTGGCCTCCACTGTAAGGATTCGGTTAGGTCTAACCATTAACATGATCATACTTGGTGCATCTAACCAATGAATGATTAAGCCCAACTTTGGTTGGCTCACCTAACCACCATTAGAGAGACACTTCCAAGTTGCATTGTTGGGAATAGTGTCCCAAAGCCAATCGTCAGCCTGTTGACGGTTGTGTTCTTTTTTGTATTAGTATATGAATTATAAATTAATAAAAATTATTTTGATATTTTTCATCATAAATTATTTCATCTTCTAATGAACTCCTGTGTTGTGGTGAAGTCTTTAGGACTATTTAGACTCGACCAAGGAGGATTTGTCGTTTAGTCCTTAAACCTGTTCGTGATCAAATGATACGTTGTTACCAAGGACAACAACATTTATCAAGCATAGATCGTTGTGTGCCATATGGGTTGGTTGTCATCTTAACCAAAGAGTGTGGAGACACTGGTATGGCATACAGGTGAGATGTAAGGGTACATCTGCACTGAACGTGACCGACTCTGGAGCTTTTTCTGCTGTCAAGATTTGCTCTGATGGGATATAGGTATAACAGTCCCTCCGACCAGAGACCGCCACGGTAACTTGCAAGCAACTCACTGCACTTAGGCACTGGACTACCTAAATTTTTAATTCAATAATGGAAGGCTACTGGGTGTAGTCAAGTACTTGACTTGTCGGTGCGTGTGTCAAGATGGGATTGACCACTCCAGTTCAGGAGCTGTGTACAGTCGTATTTCAATTTAGCAAAATCTTGACCAAGGTAGTCCTAGTGAGGAGTCACAGGACTGTTTGAGTTGAGCATGATTCGGATGATCTGATCAGGGTTGATGGTTTAACCCTGAGTCATCCTATACATAGGGGTCAAAAGAAATGAATTATACAGCAACCATATTCGCATAGATTCTGAATGTTGCGATTGCGACTACTCGACCTATCCGAATGTCGGGTACCATTGCTAGATGGTCACTTTGATTAGTACAGAAATTGGTTTCTGTGCTACCGGCTTAGGTTCAAACCTGTGGAGTCACACACATTAGAGATTCCTATCTGATCTGATGGCTGGTGAAGAGTTTCACTGGACTGAGACTCTTTGACCAAAAGTCTAATGCTCAAGGACTCTGAGTCCTATGTATCTATGACTCTATGATCGAGAATCAGGATTCTTTGATCATGAGTTCCACATATTTTGGGTACCGGGGTCAAGAGTCCCACTGGTTTGGGACTCTTCGATCAGGGTTTCATATCGATGGACTCTGATGTCCAATTGCCCATCAAATTTGGACTCAGTATTTATGAGAGGTTTAATTAGTAATTTGATTACTAATTAACTCAATTTGATCAAGTAATTATTTTTGGATCAAGTCAAATTGAATTAGATTCAGTTGGGTTTGACCCGATTAGGTTAAGAGTTGACCTAATCGCCGAGGTATTTTGGTCCCTGATTTGATAAGGGGTTGGACTTAGTCAATTCCTAATTTGATTAAGATTTTATTGAGCTTAATTAAGCTTAATTGTGTTGGGTTTAACTTAGTCTAATTGTGCCTAACCTATTTTAATAAAGTTGGTTCAATTAGATTGGTTTAAAATTTCAAACCACCTTTGACTTATCTCCCTGTGCCACCTCACCCACCTGCACCTATTTGAATTCATGAGAAACAAGTTCTCATGAATTTTCTCCCATGTAGAAGCCTTCCCACACCCCTCCCTTGTGCACCATTTGCGTGGATAAAGATTGATTAGTTGGCCATTCAAATTCAAATGATGTTTGAATTTGAATGAGCAACTAATCCCATGCACCACCTTATCCACTTGTGCGCCACTTGCTCTACACGAGAAAAAGTTTCTCATGTAAACTCTCCATGCACAAAGAACCCACGCCCCCTTCTTCTCTTGCCAAGAGTTGATAAAGATTGGTTGGTTGGCATTTGAATTCAAATTCGATTTGAATTCAAGTGAGCAACCACCTAGCTTTATCCTCTCACGCGGTGAAAATGCTGAAAAGATGCGGTCTTGCATCGTTTTAAAATGAAAGAGAAGGTGGGGCATGCAAATATCTGATCCTAGAGAGAAAGGGTGGCATCAGAAAGGCCTTCTGCATGAGAAAAGAAAAGAAAAGAAGAGAAAAAAAAGAAACAGAAAGGGGGCAGAGGGTTTTTCTGAGAGTACCCTAGGGTTTCTGCCTAGGGTTCGGGAAGTGAGAAGGTGAGCTACGAGTATCGTGAGCCCACCAAACTTCAGGGAGAGCTTCATCAATCTCTCAAGTTCCTTTGCTGATGATCCAAAATATCCGAAGAGTTAACAGACATCGATCGAAGGAGTTCGATCAGCATCGGCCATCGAAAGGGTTCTACAACGAACTAACATTCGTGAGGAGTCGATCAGACCAGGAGCTTCATGTGGATGATCCGTGGAGGCCAGACATACTGTGTGGTTGTATTGCGATGATCAAACTTTCTCGACGGTGATCAGATTGCAGCGATCAACTATCTGCACGAAGGTAATGTGTTCTGAACACATAACAGTAAAACATTTACTGTAGAATTCAAAATTTTAAATTTAAATGCATGCTATATATATCATATTTAGATCTTTGTGTAAGGTTAATACATATTAATTAATTAGATTAATTAATAATTTCTACTGTAAAATTATAATTTTGAAAAAGTTTCAAAATTATCGTTTTACCCCTGCATTGAAGTTCACTACAAATGGTATCAGAGTGGGTTATAAAATATGATATACATTTGCATGCATAGATTAAGTAGTAATCTAAAAGTTTAAATTTGAAATTTGAAATTTATTTGAAATTTTAAATTTGAAATTCAAATTTTAAAATTCAAAAATTAAAATTCAAAAATTTAAAATTTAAAATTTGAAATTTAAATTTTAAAATTGATATATTTAGATATACTTGATCCAAGTAGCAAGTAGTCTAATTGGGTTGGTTGCCATGGTCATCCGATCATAGGAGAAAAGTAGGGCTTAAAGGCCCATTCGATGGGGTTCTCCTATGGTGGTAGGGGTGCCATGCGATTATATCCCATGCAGACGAAGTAGCGAAAGGATTTAATTGTAAAGGTTCAATTGTAAAATTTATCATGAATGTGTTAGATTAGATCTAAAGGAATATTCATGATTTATTTTGATTGAGTTATTTTCTGTTATGTAATTAGCAATAGGATTGCTGTTTATGAAATGTGCTAATTAGTTTGTGAAATGAGTCAACACATTTGGTGAACAGAAAATAAAACCTTTCAAATTTGAAACTTATTTTTGAAATGCCAAACCCTGACCCATCAGCCCAAATACTTAAAAGAATTAAGTGTTGTCAAGTTGGTCTAGAATTGTGAATTAAGACCTAAGACAATTGCATAAACTTGTGGGTCAATGGATTAGATGGATTAAGTCCATAATTGGGTTAGACCTAAGGTTAGCTTAAAGAAATGGACTAAATTAGAGTAATTGGTCAAATCTAATCAAAAGTTGAATTAGATTAGGTCAAGGACACTCTAGACTCAACTCCAATAGTTGTGGTTGAATGGGTCCATGTCTTTAACTAGACCAAGATGGACTTAATTCATGGCTACACGGTGGAACCCTATTTACTAAGTTGATCAAATTAAAACTAATGAATCAGTTGGTGTCTAAGGTAAGTTCGGTAGTCTGACCAGTGGTTTTTAACTGGGAGCGACTCACATTGATTCGATCTCTGACGAGTTAATGGCATATCCCTTCCACTGATCTCACTTACCTGGCCAACCTGGTGAGTTAGGTTTTGATTAGATCACTTGGTGATTAGGGCTCACCCATGTCATTAGGTAAATCAGTGTGACTGATTTAGGTGCTCCTAATGCCGGCTTTAATTAAATACTTTTTAATCTGACTTGGTAAAGTTAGTGGGAGGATTGAAATTGGCTAGTTAATTTCTTCTCTTCTATCCTTTAATAAAATTCTCAAAAATTTTTAGATCCTGAAAAATGATTAAGTTATAGTGATAACTAAGTCATAGCCTCCCATTAAGTGAATGATAATGAGTCCATTAGTTTAATAATCACTGGAGGCCCAAAGGCCTGGTGCTTATTGACTAATGGAATTATCATTCATAATATGATAATTTGGTTGAGTCTTTCTAATGGTGGTCAGGTTGGTCAGCCAATGTCAGGCCTGATCATTTATTGGTCAGATTCACCAAATCAAATCATGTTAATGGTTGGACCTAACCAGATCTTTTCAGTGGAGGCCAAAGCCTACTGATTAGGTTTTGGGGCAAAATTAATTACTGAAAGTTGTTTAGAGAAACAACTGATTATAAACCTACCCATAGATGCACATGGGTTGACCAACCAAAGTTGGGCTCGTGTGTGGTCTGTGTGGATTCTAGTACCCACTAAAGAATTAAAGTAATTCCTCGAATTGAAGGTTGAGGCTACCAGTTCGTAAAAATACTGGGAGAAACTTTAGACTAAAGTCCAAGTCTTTAGTATTAATAATTTATGTACTAATAAAGGTCTGATTTTCTTTTATGTAGCTATGGCCACTACCCTATCTCTCTGGTCATTATTAGATAATGACAAGCTCATGGGACCTAAATTTTGATAGCTGGTATCGAAAATTGAAAATCATCTTTGAGCATGAGTGGATCCTTTATGTAGTAACGGATCCGACACCTGAGGAGCCAGCCCCAAATGCTAGAGAGATGGTCCGAGACATTTACCAGAAGTGGCTCAATGACCGCACCATCGTTCGGTGCATAATGCTGGCTGCAATGAATGATGAGTTCAGCCACAGGTTCGAAAACGTCTAGCCGTAGGAGATGCTTCAAATGTTGAACAACTCCTTTGGCACGCCTGACGACGTTGAAAGGCACAAAACTAGTTGTGCCATTTTCAATGCTCGGATGAGGGATGGGGCCTCAATCACTAATCATATACTATACATGATCGAAATGATTGAGCGCCTAAGTGAACTGGGCTTTCTCTTGCACGAGCAGCTCGGTAAGGATGCGATCCTTAATTCTTTGCCCAAGTCCTTCCTCCCCTTCCTTACTCATTTTCGGATGACAAAGCCTGCAGTGAACTACCACAGCTTGTTGGGGTTGTTGCAGAACTTTGAGAAGGACCACCAGCTCCATAAGGAGTCGGTGAATGTTGTGGGAGGGTCTTCTTCTGGTCGTCGACCCTTTGAGAAAGGGAAGAAGAAGAAGAAGAAGAAGAAGAATAAGAAGGTGCAGCCGCATGCAGGGACGTCTGCACAGGGTCAGACCAAAAAGCACAAGCCCGATCAGAGCCAGGCGGAGTGCTTCTTTTGCAAGAAGTAGGGGCACTGGAAGAAAAAACTATCCTCTATACATTGCCTCCCTGGACCCGAACAGGCTAAAGAAGAAGCAAGGTAATTATATGATAACACCTTGCAATTTTTTCATTTGTAATACTACTGCCTGGGTATTGGATACCGGAAGCCCTTATCATATCTGTAATTCGATACAGGGTCTGCAGGTTAGTAGGAGATTTGATGAAGGTGAGAGGTTTCTGAACGTTAGAGATGGAAGCAAAGTTTCAGTTCTAGCTTTAGGATTCATAAATCTTGTAATCAACTCTCGTAATGTAATTCTGAGTGAATGTCACTATTATCCAAATTCTTTATTAAATATTATTTCTGTAGGCCTTTTGGCCATGTACAGTTATGAATTTTTAATAAAAGAAAATATTTGTAATATCATTTTGAATAGTGTTACAATGTTTGTTGGATAGCTAAATAATAGAATTTACTTACTATCATAGCCTGTTAATATGGTTCAAACCTCCGATAAATGTCCTAAAATGGATAATATGTCAAAAGTCTACCTTTGGCACTGTAGGCTAGGTCATATCAATAAGAACAGGATAAACAAGTTGGCTCAAGAAGGAATTCTTGAAGTTGGTGATTGTGAATCACTTCCAACCTGTGAGTCTTGTCTTATTGGAAAGATGACCAAATCACCTTTTACTGAAAATGGTGAGCGAGCCAGTGAACTCTTGGGTCTGATACACTCTGATGTATGTGGACCCATGAGCTCAAGTGCAAGAGGTGGATATTTCTACTTCATAACCTTCACAGACGACCTATCAAGGTATGGGTATGTCTACTTCATGAAGCATAAGTCAGAGTCGTTTGAAATATTCAAACTATTCCGAAATGAGGTAGAAAAATAAACTGGAAAGTGTATTAAAACTCTTTGATCTGATCGAGGAGGTGAATACCTTTCCAATGAGTTTCTGATATATCTTGGGGAGAATGGGATTCTCTCTCAGTGGATTCCTCTTGGAACACCACAGCATAATGGTGTGTCTGAAAGGAGGAATCAGACCTTGTTGGACATGGTTCGATCTATGATGGTTTGCTGGTCTGTCGATCTGCCTCTGGGGATATACGCTCGAATTGGCTTGTTACCTTCTAAATAGGGTTCCGAGTAAGTCTGTAACCAAAATGCCATATGAGATATGGAAAAGACGTAAGCCAGTACTCTCGCACCTTAGGGTTTGAAGGTGTCCGGCTTATGTTAAACGTTTCATTACGGACAAGCTTGGACCTAGGTCTGACAAGTGTCATTTCATAGGGTACCCAAAAGAGATCAAAGGATATTATTTCTACCTAGCTGATGAGCAAAAAGTGTTTGTCAGTCTTAAGGCAATCTTTTTGGAAAAGGTGTCCCTTGGTGAAGGGACTGTTGCCTCTAACATCGAATTTGAGGAAGTACGACAGGTGGAAAAACTGACATAAGTTGCTGAACCTGAACTAGATTTGGTTAGATCAGATTCGGAGCCCATTGTTCCTGCACCCTTAAGGCGGTCTGGTAGAGTATCACGTCAACCGAACAGATACTATGGTTTTTTGGTCCGGGATGGCGATCTGTTGAACTTGATGAAAATGATGAGGATCCAATCACCTACATGGATGCAATGCAGAGATCTGACTTTGAGAAATAGCTAGAGGCCATGAAATTCGAAATGGAGTCCATAAAGGTCAATAATGTGCGGACATTGGTTGACCCACCCGAAGGAGTAAAACCCATAGGATGTAAGTGGGTCTTCAAGAGGAAGAGGGGCACAGACGGAAAGGTGGAGACCTATAAAGCCCATCTAGTTGTCAAGGGATATCGTTAATGTTATGGTATAGACTATGATGAGATATTTTCTCCAATGGCAATGCTCAAATTCATTCGGATTATGCTTGCGATAGCTGCCCATCTGGACTATGAAATCTGGCAGATGGATGTGAAGACAGCTTTCCTAAATGGAGAGCTGGACGAAGAGGTGTATATGATACAACTTGAAGGGTTCACATCCACAGATGAGTTTATGGTGTGCAGGCTACAGAGGTCCATTTATAGACTTAAGCAGGCATCCCGAAGTTAGAACATACGCTTTGATAGGACGATCAAGATATATGGCTTCGTTAAGAACGAAGAAGAGCCCTGCATTTATAAGTGGGCTAATGGTCCAGTAGTGGTATTTCTTATATTGTATGTGGATGATATTCTCTTAATCGAAAATGATGCCCTGCATTACAAGGAATAAAGATTTGGCTGTCGTCATAGTTCTCCATGAAGGATCTGGGAGACGCTTCCTACATCCTAGGGATGAGGATCTATAGGGATAGATCTAAAAGGTTGCTTGGCTTATCCCAGTCCACGTACATTGATACTATGCTGAAGAGGTTCAGCATGGAGAATTCCAAGAAAGGCTATCTACCGATAGGCCATGGAATTTTTCTCTCAAAAAGGGATTATCCGACAACACCTTAAGAGAGAGTGTATGGATAGAATTCCATATGCTTCGATAGTAAGATCTATTATGTACACCATGATATGTACACGACCAGATGTGGCATACTCACTAGGGGTAGTGAGTAGATACCAATCTGATCCAGGGGAGAATCACTGGAAGGTTGTTAAAACCATCCTGAAGTATTTAAGAAATACTAAGGACCAGTGGCTTGTTTATGGTGAATCGGACTTGAGACTTATAGGGTTTACAGACTTCAATTTTCAGTCTGATCACGATGACAGCAAGAGTGTGTCAGGATTTATTTTTACCCTTAATGGTGGGGCTATCTACTGGAAGAGTTCCAAGCAGCACAATGTGGCTGATTCAGTTTGCGAGGCAGAGTATGTCGCTGCATCAGATGCTGCCAAAGAAGCAGTGTGGCTGAGAAAATTTCTCACCAAGCTCGGAGTAGCACCCTTTCTTGTTGGTCCAGTTCTGCTCTACTGTGACAGCTTTGGAGCTATTGCTCAGGCGAAGGAACCGAAGGCACACCAGCGGACAAAATATATTCTATGCCGCTACCATCTTATCTGGGAAATTATGGATACAGGTGACGTCGACCTTCAAAAGATCGATAGGAAGGAGAACCTGGCCGACCCATTCACTAAAGCCATTGCGGTGAAAGAGTTCGACATTTCAAGTCGAAGATGGGTATTAGATACTGCACCGATTGGCTTTAGGCCAAGTGGGAGATTGTTGGGAATAATGTCCCAAAGCCAATTGTCAGCCTGTTGACGGTTGTGCTCTTTCTTATATTAATATATGAATTATAAATTAATAAAAGTTATTTTGATATTTTTCATCATAAATTATTTCATCTTCTAATGAACTCCTGTGTTGTGGTGAAGTCCTTAGGACTATTTAGACTCGACAAAGGAAGATTTGTCGTTTAGTCTTTAAACCTGTTCGTGACCAAATGATATGTTATTACCAAGGACAACAACATTTATCAAGCATAGGTCATTGTGTGCCATATGGGTTGGTTGTCCTCTTAACCAAGGAGAGTGGAGACACTGGTATGGCATACAGGTGAGATATAAGGGTACATCTGCACCGAACGTGACCAACTCTAAAGCTTTTTCTGCTATTAAGATTTGCTCCGATGGGATATGGGTTTCACTATCCCTCCGACCTGAGACCGCCACGGTGACTTGCAAGCAACTCACTACACTTAGGCACTGGACTACCTGAATTTCTAATTCAGTGATGAAAGGCTGCTGGGTGTAGTCAAGTACTTGACTTGTCGGTGCGTGTGTCAAGATGGGATTGACCACTCCAGTTCAGGAGCTGTGTACAGTCGTGTTTCAATTTAGCAAAACCTTGGCTAGGGTAGTCCTAGTGAGGAGTCACAAGACTATTTGAGTTGAGCATGATTCGGATGATCTGATCAGGGTTGACAGTTTAACCCTGAGTCATCCTATACACAGGGTCAAAAGGGATGAATTATACAGTAATCATATTCGCGTAGGTTCTGAATGTTGCGATTGCGACTATTCGACCTATCCAGATGTAGGGTATCATTGCTAGATGGTCACTTCGATTAGTACAAGAATTGGTTCCTGTGCTACCGACTTAGGTTCGAACCTGCGGGGTCACACACATTAGAGGTTTCTATCTGATCTGATGGCTGGTGAAGAGTCCCACTGCATTGGGACTCTTCGACCAAGAGTCCTAATGCTCAGGGACTCTAAGTCCTACATGTTTGTGACTCTGTGATTGAGAATCAAGATTCTCTGATCATGAGTTCCACACATTTTGGGTACCGGGGTCAAGAGTCCCACTGGTTTGGGACTCTTCGATCAGGGTTTCATATCGATGGACTCTGATGCCCGATTGCCCATCAGATTTGGACTCAATATTTATGAGAGATTTAATTAGTGATTTGATGACTAATTAACTCAATTTGATTGAGTAATTATTTTTGGATCAAGTCAAATTGAATTGGATTCAGTTGGGTTTGACCCGATTAGGTTAAGAGTTGACCTAATCGTCGAGGTGTTTTGGTCCCTGATTTGATCAGGGGTTGGGCTTAGTCAATTTTTGATTTGATTAAGATTTTATTGAGCCTAATTAAGCCTATTTATGTTGGATTTAACTTAGTCTAATTGTGCCTAATCTATTTTAATAAAGTTGGTTCAATTAGATTGGTTTAAAATTTCAAACCACCTTTGACTTATCTCCTTGCGCCCCCTCACCCACCTGCGCCTATTTGAATTCATGAGAAACAAGTTCTCATGAATTTTCTCCCATGCAGAAGCCTTCCCATGCCCCTCCCTTGTGCACCATTTGAGTGGATAAAGATTGATTAGTTGGCCATTCAAATTCAAATGATGTTTGAATTTGAATGAGCAACTAATCCCATGCGCCACCTTATCCACTTGTGTGCCACTTGCTCTACATGAGAAAAAGTTTCTTGTGTAAACTCTCCATGTACAAAAAACCCACGCCCCCTTCTTCTCTCACCAAGAGTGGATAAAGATTGGTTGGTTGGCATTTGAATTCAAATTCAATTTGAATTCAAGTGAGCAACCACCTAGCTTTATCCTCTCACGTGGTGAAAATGCTGAAAAGATGCGATCTTGCACTATTTTAAAATGATAGAGAAGGTGGGCCATGCGAATATCTGATCCTAAAGAGAAAGCGTGGTGTCAGAAAGGCCTTTTGCATGAGAAAAGAAAAGAAAAGAAGAGAAAAGAAAAGAAACAGAAAGGGCACAGGGTTTTTCTGAGAGTACCCTAGGGTTTCTGCCTAGGGTTTGGAAAGTGAGAAGGTGAGCTACGAGTGTTGTGAGCCCACCAAACTTTAGGAAGAGCTTCATCAATCTCTCAAGTTTCTTTGCTGATGATCCGAAGCATCCAAAGAGTCGGCAAACATCGATCGAAGGAGTTCGATCAGCATCGGCCATCGAAAGGGTTCTGCAACGAACTAGCATTCGTGAGGAGCCGATCAGACCGGGAGCTTCATATGGATGATCCACGGAGGCTAGACATACTGTGTGGCCGCATTGTGATGATCAAACCTTTCTGACGATGATCAGATTACAGCAATCGACTACCTGCGTGAAGGTAATATGTTTTGAACACATAACAGTAAAATGTTTACTGTGAAATTCAAAATTTTAAATTTAAATGCATGCTATATATATTATATTTAGATCTTTGTATAAAGTTAATATATGTTAATTAATTAGATTAATTAATAATTTTTATTGTAAAATTATAATTTTTAAAAAAATTAAAATTACCATTTTACCCCTGCACTGGAAATTCACTACAGTCATATGACGAGTGATAATTCTATTAGTCAACAAGCACCAGGCCTTTGTGTCTGCAATGATTATTGAGTTAATGGACTCATTATCAAACACCTTAATAAGAGGCTATGACTATGTTATCTCCATAACTTTGTCATTTTAAGGACCTAATAATTTTAGAGGATTTAAATGATTTAGAGGATGAGGTCAGATGAACCAGCTTATCATGATCCTTCCACTGGCTGAAAAAGGAATATTGCTTTTCCTCGTAGGATCTTCCAGATTTCATCAAATCTGGGGTTGAATAATTTTAAAAAAAAATTTATCCTACATATATTTCAGATCTAAGTCTCTAGATCTAATCTTCATATTTGATATTAAGTCTAAAAAAAATCTAAAAGGGATGAGGAAACAAGTAATACTCAAGGGTAATCTGATTACCTTGTAGATGATCTCTGCATAGTCCGAGGTTCTGATATAGCCATGTAAGTGTCTGGCTTCTATCGATATCCACTTAGGAAGGATCTGGAACATCTTCTCCTCATGAATCTACACTCCAAAAATTAGATCTAAATCTAATTAGGAAGATCTTCAAAAGTCTTCCTGAAGTTGGAGCAGCAGCCTGTCGAAGAAGTCCTGCAGCCTTCTGTTCCAGGCGTCACCACGCCTTGGATCTTTGCCAAATGGACGTCCAACTCTTTGGACATGAAGAGAGGAGGAAGGGGAGCAGGGAGGATATGGAGAAGAGGGGAGAAGGTGACAGCTATTGGGTTTTGTGTATAAAACAACTTCTACCTCAAAACCCTAGGCGCAGCAGGGTTTATATAGACCCTGTATGCTGCGCAGTGCCACATCATTCAACCAATAAAAAAATTTCAATAAATTTTGAAAAAATTTTGATTGGTGGAGTGATGTCATTTGATCATATCAGATAAGAACTCCACCTTATCTCCAAAAGATGGCACCAACATTGGATAAGCACAAATAGAGGTGGCGTCGAAGAGTTTAAATTGATCAAGACTCTCCAATCCTTATCCACTTGGGGTGCTCACTTTAATCCAATTGGGCTCACACCATAATCTGATTATGGCATCCAATTTGATGTGGCTTGGCTTGTGGATACTCCACAAAAATCCTCCAATGAGCCCTCTTCAGTTTAAGATCCATATGTCAACTTTTGATAGATGTCCTAAAATAAAATTGGTAGATGCTAGGAATTAGCAGGTGTTGTCTTAAATTCATCTCATAAATTAAGACAAACCTTTTATGAGCTAGACAAGCTTCATTTAGACTGAGAGAAACCTTCTCAAGGTTCTCTGAATGAGTCAAATCATATTTGGCTCAGTAGAGATAGAAAAGATTATACGAGGAGAAAGTTAGGCTCAATCGTGTGCTAACACGATTTCCTTGAACCTAATTGGATCTTATCCAAATCAATTGGGTTAGCCCAATTGATGACATCCAGATCCTAACCCTTGTTTGTATGACCTAGTTAGGTTCAATTCTGTATGGTAATGAGACATGTCATGATCTCATCATCGACATCATCGAAACTCCTTTCGATGGACTAGAACTCTTCTGATTCAGACAACTAGAATGATCGATCATCAATATCATTCTAATTGCTCCCAAAATCTATCAGTGATACCTAACAGTATGTGATGGCAACCCATCAAAATTGAAGATGAACCTTTCAGTGAAACTACCTATGTGATTGAGTTCCTCTATCATGAGTTCTGACTGAATTAGGGTTAAGGTGAACTCGTCAAACCCAACATCAGTCATATGAGTTAATCGATCGATCCGAGTCTGATGTGAAACCTTAATGGAAAATACTTTTCTATTATTTCACTCTGCCATGGCCATGGGCTTAAGGACTCGATCTTTCAATTATCATAGGACTACTCCTCTCATCTACCGAGGTTGATAGATCCCATCTTGGTGCGACCTAGTTCCTCCAATGAATATGCTACAGCCAACATACACCTCAGGGTTCCGAATGGCTAGGAGACCGAGTTATGATGTAGTCAAACTATAACATACTCAAGGTGAACTGTCGATGCACCTCAGGTCAAAGAACTAGACACACAACTGCAGCATCGAGGTAGTCATTGATGAGAAGGTAGACTTCCTTATGACTGCTTGAAGTGGTCACACTCAGTACTCTCGTTCTCAATGAATACCTGTACTCTCGCTTCGGTGTCTCCACACCGTAGACTCAAGACACATCTACCCTAAGGAAGCGATCGTATACCAACTTTTCAGATCGATCACCATCCTCGTGATGATCCTATGGTCAGGAGCTATTTATGAGTTAGTTATGTAAATTCATGCCTTAAATTTTTAACTCTTGAAAATATGAATTTACATTCCTACTAACTCAAAAGATGTATCACAGACACAATGTACACAATGTGATAGAAAAATAACCCTTTTATTCATTTATAGTCAAAATTATAAATTTGCCTTTAGATCTGTACAGGAATGTATCAACCGATCTAGCATCTAGGGCACACATCTAAAAAACTCTCACTTGACCTAATGCCAATTGGCTACATATCTAAGTCCCATCTTCTCAAGGTGGGCTTCGATCTTCTGCTGGCCTAATGGCTTTGTCAGCGGGTCTGCCCATTATCTGTGGAGTCGACTCTCTTGACCTCGACATAACTTTTTTTGAGGTAATCATAGATCAGATGGAATCATCGCTCGATGTGTTTGAACTTTTGGTGAGACCTTGGCTTCTTAGCTAGGGCTATGGTGCCATTATTGTCGCAGTAAAGAGGTATGACATTCGTGTGGAGAAATTCAGTGTAGGGGTAAAATGGTAATTTTAAAATTTTTTGAAAATCATGATGTTACAGTGGAAAAATTTTAATTAATCTAATTAATTAACATAAATTTATCTTACACTAGGATCTAAATATGATATATAGCATGCATGCATTTAAATTTGAAATTCAAATTTGAACAATAAATACTTTATTGTAATGTGTTCAGAACACAATACCTTTGTGCGGGTAGTAGATCACCGTAATCTGATCATCGTCGGGAGAGTCTGATCATCATGATGCAGCCATACAGTATGTCTGACCTCTGCAAATCATCTACATGAAGCTCCCGGTCTGATCGACTCCTCACGAGTGCTAGCTCGTTGTAGAGCCCTTTTGATAGTCGATGCTGATCGAACTCCTTCGATCGATGTCTGTCGATTCTTCAGATACTCCGGATCATCAACAAATATGCTTGAGAGGATGTTGAAGATCTTTCTAAGATTTTGTGGGCTCACAACACTCATAGCTCACTTTCTCACTTTCCGAACCCCAGGCTAAAGCTCTAGGGAACTCACCGAAAACCTTGCACCCACTTTTCTTTCTTTTTTTTTCTTTTTCTCTTGGAAGGATATGGACTTCCTTCTCATGCACAAGACATCTCACACCCCAAAATATTTCTCCAAAAATCTTTTTCTTGCACACCCCACTCTTCTCCTCCTTTTATAACAACGTCAAACGTCTTATCCAAAAGAAAGGATAAAGATGAATAATTTCATATTTGAATTCAAATCAAATTTTGAATTCAAATGGATACCAACTCATCCCTTATCCACTAAAGGTGTGAGGCATGGCTTAAATTATGCACGGAGTGATTTCATGAGAAACCTTTTCTCATGTAATAAATGGGGCATAAAAAAAGGGATAAGGTGCAAAGATTGATTGCCCATTCAAATTCAAACTTTATTTTGAATTTGAATGGCCAACCAATCATGCTTATCCATTCATATGGCACATTAAAGTGGGGCGTGGAGAGGGCTTGGCGTGAGGAAAAAATTCATGAGAAGTTCCTTCTCATGAATTCAAATGGGTGCAATGGATGTGAGGTGGCACATGGAGATTGGGTCAAGGTGGTTTAATTATTTAAACCAACCTAATTGAACCAAATAAGTTAGGTCCAATTAGACTAATTTAAATCTAACTTAATTAAGCTTAATTAGGCTCAATAAAATCCTAATCAAATCAGAAATTGATTAAGCTCAACCCCTGATCATATCAGGGACCAAACCATCTCGATGATTTGGTCAACTCTTAACCTAATCGGGTCAAACCCAACTGAATCCAATTCAATTAAACTTGATCCAAAATTAATTACTCAATCAAATTGAGTTAATTAGAAATTAAATTACTAATTAAAACTCTCATAAATATTGAGTCCAAATCCGATGGGTAATCGGATATCAGAATTCATCGATATGTAACCCTGACCGAAGAGTCCTAAACCAGTGGGACTCTTGACCCCGGTACCCAAAATGTATGGAATTCATGATCAGAGAATCCTGATTCTCGATCACAGAATCTCAGACATGAAGGACTCTTCACCAGCTATCAGATCAGATAGAAATCTCTAATGTGTGTGACCCCACAGGTTCGAATCTAAGCTGGTAGCACAGGAACCAATTTCTGTACTAATCGAAGTAACCATCTAGCAATGGTACCCGACGATCGGATAGGTCAAATGGTCGCAATCGCAACACTCAAAACCTACATAAATATGGTTACTGTATAATTCATCCTTTTGACCCCTGTGTTTAGGATGACTCAGGGTTAAACTGTCAACCCTGATCAGATCATCCGAATCGTGCTCAACTCAAACAGTCCTGTGACTCCTCACAAGGACTACCCTAGCCAAGGTTTTGCTAAATTAAAATACGACTGTACACAGCTCCTAAACTGGAGTGGTCAATCCCATCTTGACACATGCATCGACAAGTCAAGTACTTGACTACACCCAGCAGCCTTCCGTCACTGAATTAAAAATTCAGGTAGTCTAGTGCCTAAGTGCAGTGAGTTGCTTGCAAGTCACCATGGCGGTCTCAGGTCGGAGAGATATTTATACCCATATTCCATCGGAGCAAATCTTGACAGCAGAAATAGCTCTGGAGTCGGTCACATTCAGTGCAGATGTACCCTTACATCTCACCTGTATGCCATACCAGTGTCTCCACACTCATTGGTTAAGAGGACAACCAACCTATATGGCACACAACGACCTATGCTTGATAAACATTGTCGTCCTTGGTAACAACGTATCATTTGGTCGTGAACAGATTTAAGGACTAAATGATAAATCCTCCTTTGTCGAGTTTAAATAGTCCTAAGGACTTCACCACAACATAGGAGTTCATTAGAAGATGAAATATTTTATGATGAAAAATACTAAAATAATTTTTATTAATTCATAATTTATGTACATATATAAAAATGAGTACAACCGTCAACAGGCTGACGATTGGCTTTGGGATACTATTCCCAATAATTCGATGACATCACTTCAAGCTCTGCGACAAACTTCTTGTACCAGAATGCCTCCTTTGCAGTTTCTGATGCAGCAATGTACTCTGCCTCC
The DNA here is from genome assembly GCF_000442705.2 of Elaeis guineensis. Classification (NCBI taxonomy): domain Eukaryota; kingdom Viridiplantae; phylum Streptophyta; class Magnoliopsida; order Arecales; family Arecaceae; genus Elaeis; species Elaeis guineensis. The sequence goes on from NC_026001.2 coordinate 57,391,725, forward strand.
ATGGTGGAATCAGCAATCACTGTCTGCTTGGAACTCTTCCAGCTGACTGCACCATCGTTGCAAATCAACAAACTCTCAGATGTCGACTTTCGATCATCTATATCAGACATAAAGTCTGAGTCTGTATATCTTTGAATCTGGAGTTCTCCATTCTCAAAGACTAGAAACATATCCTTAGTCCTTCTCAAGTACTTAAGGATACATTTCACAGAAGTCCAGTACTCTTCATCTGGATTCGACTGATATCTACTTGTGACACTCACAGCATGGGCTATATCAGGTCGTGTACATAGCATGGCATACATGAGGCTCCCTATTGCCGAAGCATAAGGGATCTTGCTCATGCATTCAAGCTCTTCAGGTGTGCTAGGGCACATCTTCTTGGAGAGATGAATGCCATGTCTAAAAGGTAATAAACCTCTTTCAGAGTTTTTCATGCTAAACCTTTTTAGCACCTCCTCTATGTACATCTTCTGTGAAAGTCCGAGCATCCTATTTGGTCTATCTCTATAGACCTTAATGCCCAGTATAAAGGATGCCTTTCCTAGATCTTTCGTAGAGAACTCCTTAGACAACCATACTTTGACTGAGATCAACATGGAAATGTCATTCCCAATTAGGAGGATGTCATCTACGTACAATACGAGGAAGACAACTGCACTCCCACTGACCTTTTTGAACACACATGGTTCCTCCTCATTCTTGATGAAACCAAACATTTTGATCACATCATTGAAATGAGTATTCCAACTCCGAGATGCTTGCTTAAGTCCATAAATGGACCTTTGCAGCTTGTAGATCTTGTGATCATCATCACTGGATGTGAAACCAAGCGGCTGTTCCATATAGATATCTTCCTCAAGATGTCCATTTAAGAATGCCATTTTCACATCCATCTGCCATATTTCATAATCGAAATAGGCTGCAACAGCAAGCAATGTGTGGATGAATTTTAGCATGGCTACAGGTGAGAAGGTATCCTGATAGTCAATGCCTTCGCGCTCACTATAACCTTTTGCTATGAGCCTAGCCTTGAATATCTCTACATTCTCATCTGCACCTATCTTTCTCTTGAAGATCCATTTACACCCAATAGGTACAATACCTTCAGGTGGATCTACTAAGGTCCAGACTTGGTTTGAGTGCATCGAGTCAATTTCTGATCTCATTGCCTCTAACCATTTCTCAGAGTTGATATCTGATATCGTCTCATCATAGGTCTTGGGGTCATCACCATGAGCCCCATTTTTCGTGAAGAATATTTTTTCTACATCCTCTTGTATGGTACCTAAGTACCTTTCAAGAGGATGGAAAACCCTAGTAGATCTACGAGGTGGAAGAGGTTGTGTTGGGACTGGTTCTAATTGATTGGATTCCTCAGGTTCTTTAGCTCATTGCTCTTGGGAGACATTCTCCTTGAGCTTAATTATTCTTCCAATGCCACCATCTTGAATAAACTATTTTTAAAAAAAAATAGCATTTCAACTCACAATCACATTGTGGTCTTTCAAAATATAGAAAGAGTATCCTAATGACTCTTTAGGATATCCTATGAACTGAGCTCTAAAAGATCTGAACTCTAACTTGTCCGCCTGCTGTCTCTTGACATGAGCCGAACAACCCCAAATTCTGAGATGATTCAGATTTGACTTCTTACCATGCCATATCTCATATGGTGTGGTAGGAACGGTTTTAGAAGGAACCCTATTCAATACATAAATTGCTGTCATGAGATAATGTCTCCAAAGAAATTCGGAGAGGTCCGTGAAGCTCATCATGGAACGGACCATATCTAATAGGGTCTGATTTCTTCATTTTGAAATTTCATTGAGTTGAGGCGTTCTAGGTGGAGTCCATTGAGAGACTATGCCATTGTCCTTAAGATAGTCTAAAAATTCTCGACTAAGATATTCACCTCCTCGATCTAATCGAAGAACCTTAATGGGCTTTCCTGTTTGTTTTTCTACCTCATGTCTGAATTCTTTGAACCTTTCAAAAGCTTCAGACTTTTGTTTCATTAGAAACACATATCCGTACCTAGACATATCATCGGTAAAGATAATGAAGTAGATGTAGTTGCCTCTAGCCGGCACATCAAATGGGCCACACACATCCATATGTACTAGGGTAAGTAGGTCTGTGGCCCTTTCTCCATGTCCCACAAAAGGAAGCTTGGTCATTTTGTCTTGAAGGCATGATTCACAAACTGGATATGACTCGAAAGTCAACGATCTCAATAGTCCAGATTTCTCCAATTTGTTAACCCTGTCTTCCGCTATATGACCTAGCTTTAGGTGCCATAGATACTTATCATTTAGACTATCTCTAGGCCTTTTAATTCCTATGGCATTCACATTTTGCTCAATATTAAATACAGATACATCAATATATAGCTGATAGAGACCGTTAATAAGAAAATCATCTGCAACTTTATTATTTTCATAAAAAAATATTACAATGGTCCTTATGAAAGCTAATCACATAGCCTTCTTGTGCTAAACATGAAACAGGAATCAAATTCCTGCTTGCTGCAGGCATATAATAATAATCTCTAAGAAATAAATCTAATCCTAACGATAATCGTAGAGAGTAGATTTTCATGGCCACAGCAGCAACTCTTGCTCCGTTCTCGATGTATAGGATCATCTCCCCATCTCTCAGCCTCCTGCTCTCCTCAAGACCCTGCATAGAAGTGCACAAATGAGCACTAGAACCAGAATCAAGCACCCAACTGGATGCAGAAGAAATCATAAGATTAGACTCTAAAATGAGCATACCTCCAGAAGGACCATCCTTCTTGTTCTTCAGGGTGGCCAGGTACTGAAAACAGTTCCACTTCCAATGGCCATCTGATTGGCAGTGAAAATATTTTTTCTTATCAGCAGCCTTCTTCTTCGGTTCTGTCTTCTTCTTCTTGCCATCCATCTTTTGCTTCTTCGCAGACTTTTTTTTCTTTCCAAAAGACTTTCTTTTGAAAGAAGTCCACTCCACAGTAAGAACTGAGCCTTTTGAACCCTTCATAGAAAGCTCAGTCGTAACCAGCATGTTCATTAACTTGGCCAAGGTACACTGCATCTTATGCATATGAAAGTTTATGATGAACTGACCATATGCATCGGACAAGGACTGAAGAATCACATCAATCTAAAAATCTTTATCTAAGATGATACCGAGCTTCTCAAGCTCCTCAAGATCCTTGATCATTGTCAAACAATGATCTTGGACTGACTGCCCATCACGCATCTTGGCCTTAAAAAGTCTTTGACAGACTTGATACTTGGCCGCGCAACTCTGTTCACCAAACAACTCTTACAGGTGAGCCAACATTTGGTGGGTAGTCAAAATATTTTCATGTTGGCACTGCAAGTCATCAGACATTGCACCCAACATGTAGTACCTTGCTTTGTTATCATCATCCGTCCACTTTTTCAAAGACGCTCTCTATTCAGCAGTCGGACGTGCTGGCATGGCAGGTGGGTCCTGGTCCAAGATATGAGTCAATTTTTTGGAATCCAGAATAATTCTGTAGTTCCTCAACCAGTCCTTAAAATTGGGTGCAGTCAATCTATGGGTGTCTAGTATTTTGGTCAGGGGGTTTGAGGCAGACATATTTCCTGTAGAGAGTCAAAAGTTTCTAGTTAGATTTTGTAATCAGACTTAACCAATTTATTTAGGAGTTTCATTTTTAAACAAATTAGGCTCTCACTATTTTCTCAGATCCCTACACTTTCTTGGTAGAGATGTGAAAATCTCCGTGATCAGTGATTTTTAGTGGGTGGTGTGGTCTCATCGACTGGCTCACCACCTCACCTAACAGTTATTGGTGATGGGTCAACCGATGAGTGGACAACTCTTGTCCAATGATTCTCTAATCATGGTGCACCTAAAATTTGGTCTCTAATTCATGAAGCTCACTGTGTCTGGGATATTGCTCCAATTCTTAATTAAGTCAAATCCACCATTTGCACAAACTAGATTCCTGATTGGGTCCCTCACCGTATCCGAAATATTGAGCCCAACCCATCCTCTAATTCGTAGCATCCAATACCTAATGGACATGGTTACATCTTTCCAGTGCAACTGAGCCACTGTATCCAGCCGAGAACAATCAACCCCGAGAAGGACCCGCACATCCACAATGGTGGACGACCTAGACTTAATATTTTCTTAGGAAGATTTGATTTAGGTCTCATTAAACTTGACTTAATGTAGTCATAACAATTATGACTAACCTAGTGGCCTGGGTCAGCTCGAATTGTTAGCCACCTCTAATCAGAACTGAGTCGATACAAATGGCAAGATAAGTGAGATCGGTGGGAGGGATATGCCTTTAACTTGACAAGAACGCATTCGAGTCGAATAGCTCTCAATTAAAAACCAGTCTGTCGCATCTGCCCAACTTACCTTAGACACCAAATTATCGAACCAGAACTAATTGGGTTAGCCTACAATCCAAGCTCTAACCAATGAGCCAAATTAGGTCTTAACTTAATCGGGTCACATCTAAATGTGATTCAACCTTGACCCAGACTTAATCCTATTAGGCTAGTCAATTATTAGCTTTCATGATCCCACCTAACCAACTCTTGATTCGGTTTGATCAACCCATAGACCTAATTGAGCTACCCAAGCCCGAACCTAATTTTATGAAAATATCTTAGATCTGAAATTCTTAATTTTAGACCTAACTTAATTTCATAAGCTTAATTTATTAATTAAGTTTGGGTTCATAAATAAAATATGTAAAATAAATCCTAGGATTTCAGGATCTAGAATTTTGCAGAAATGTAAGTTTTGATTTCTGATTAAGGATGAACGCACGGCACCCGTAAACATCATATGAACATCCCATTGAATGGAAAGAGAGGGTCTTAAAACCCTACTTCGTTCTTATGATCAGATGGCCATGAGGAACACCTTAATCAGAATTATAAATTTAACTACAAAATTAGTTAGATCTAAATTAACATATCACATATACAATTTAAGATCTAACTAATACATGCTTTGCATACATCTCATGTATCAAAAATTAATCTAATTAATATGCTTTCAGATCTGATACATCACATATATTATCTAAAAAATAAGATTTAAATTGAACTATTCAAAATTAAATCTATTCTAGACAAGTTACTAGAATAATTCTACTACTAGTCAGGCATGCAGCAAATTAATTTTATGGAAAAATTAAAATTTTATTTTCTATTTTTTGATCTAATTATAATACTTATAATATCAAAAAAATAGATAATAAATTAGATTTAATTTATATTTTAATCTCATTAAAAATAAGACTTAAGACTATTCACGGATTCAACTAATTCTAGTCTAGTCATGCATCTTATGCATGTTAGATCTTCTTAGATTTAATTTTAAATATTTTAATTTTAGATCCTATCATATCTGATATGACATCTAAAATCTTTAATATCAGATAAATAAAAATTAAAATTAGATCTAAATTAGATCTAAAATAGAGCCAACAACCTAGTTCTGATACCAGTTGAAGGAGGAATATCGCTTTTCCTCGTAGGATCTTCCAGATTTCATCAAATCTGGGGAAGAATAATTTAAAAAAAAAATTTATCCTACATATATTTCAGATCTAAGTCTAAAATAAGTCTAAAAGGGATGAGGAAACAAGTAATACCACAAGGATAATCTGATTACCCTGTAGATGATTTTCGCACAGTCCGAGGTTCTGATGTAGCCATGCAAGTGCCTGGCCTCTACCAATATCCACTCAAGTAGGATCTAGAACATCTTCTCCTCATGAATCTACACTCCAAAAATTAGATCTAAATCTGATTAGGAAGATCTTCAAAAGTCTTCCTGAAGTTGGAGCAACAACCTGTTGAAGAAGTCCTGCAGCCTTATGTTCCAGGCATCACCACGCCTTGGATCTTTGCCAGATGGATGTCCAACTCTTTGGACGTGAAGAGGGGAGGAAGGGGAGCAGGGAGGATGTAGAGAAGAGGGGAGGGGGTGATAGCTATTAGGTTTTGTGCATAAAATAACTTCTACCTCAAAACCCTATGTGCAGCAGGGTTTATATAGACCCTGTATGCTGCGCAGTGCCACATCATTCCACCAATCAAAAAATTCTAATAAATTTTAAAAAATTCTGATTAGTAGAGTGATGTCATCTGATCATATCAGATAAGAACCCCACCTTATCTTCAAAAGATGGCACCAACATTGGATAAGCACAAATAGAGGTGGCGCCCAAGAGTTTAAATTGATCAAGACTCTCCAATCCTTATCCACTTGGAGTGCCCACTTTAATCCAATTGGGCTCACACCATAATCTGATTATGGTACTTAATTTGATGTGGCTTGGCTTATGGACACTCCATAAAAATTCTCTAATGAGCCCTCTTCAGTTTAAGACCCATATGTCAACTTTTGACAAATGTCCTAAAATGAAATTGGCAGGTGCTAGGAATTAGCAGGTGTTATCTTAAATTTATCTCATAAATTAAGATAATCCTTTTCTGAGCTAGACAAGCTTCATTTAGACTTAGAGAAACCTTTCTATGATTCTCTGAATGAGTCAAATCATATTTGGCTCAGTAGAGACAGAAAAGATTACACGAGGAGAAAGTTAGGCTCAATCGTGTGCTAGCACGATTTCTTTGAATCTAATTGGATCTTATCCAAATCAATTGGGTTAGCCCAATTGATGACGTTCAGATCCTAACTTTTGTTTGTATGACTCAGTTAAGTTCAATTCTGTATGATAATGAGACATGTCATGATCTCATCATCGACATCATCGAAACTCTTTTCGATGGATCAGAACTCTTCTGATTCAGATAATTAGAATGATCGATCATCAATATCATTCTAGTTGCTCCCATAATCCATCAGTGACACCTAGCAGTATGTGGTGGTAACCCATCAGAACTGAAGATGAACCTCTCGATGTAGCTACCTGTGTGATTGAGTTCCTCTATCATGAGTCCCGACTGAATTAGGGTTAAGGTGAACTCGTCAAACCCAACATCAGTCATATGAGTTAATCGATCGATCCGAGTTCGATGTGAAACCTTAATGAAAAACTCTTTTCTATTATTTCACTCTGCCATGGCCATGGGCTTAAGGACTCGATCTTTCAATTATCATAGGACTACTCTCATCTGTCGAGGTTGATAGATTCCATCTTGGTGCGACCTAGTTCCTACAATGAATATGCTACACCCAACATACACCTCAAAATTTTAAATGGCTAGGAGATCGAGTTATGGTGTAGTCAAACTATAACACACTCAAGGTGAACTATCGATGCATCTCAGGTCAAAGAACTAGACATACAACTACAGCATCGAGCTAGTCATTGACGAGAAGGTAGACTTCCTTATGACTGCTCGAAGTGGTCACGCTCAGTACTCTCATTCTTAACGAATACCTGTACTCTCACTTCGATGTCTCCACATCGTAGACTCAAGATACATCTACCCTAAGAAAGTGATCGTACACCAACTTTCCAGATCGATCACCATTTTCGTGATGATCCTATGGTCAAGAGCTATTTATGAGTTAGTTATGTAAATTTATGTCTTAAATTTTTAACTCTTGAAAATATGAATTTACATTCCTACTAACTCAAAGGATGTATCACAAACACAATGTATGCAATATGATAGAAGAATAATCTTTTTATTCATTTATAGTCAAAATTATAAATTTGCCCTTAGATCTGTACAGGAATGTGTCAGCCGATCTAGCATCTAGGGCACACATCTAACACTGGCTTCACCAAGTCAGCTTAAGGGAGATCATTAAAAGGGCTGGTCTAGGAGCACCTAAATTAGTCACACTGATTTACCTAGCTAATATGGGTCAGCTCGAATAGTCAAATGATCCGATCAAAACATAATTTCACCAAGAGGCCAGGTAAATTCGATCAGTGGGAGGGTCGGCCAAAGCTTGCCTTAGACACCATAAAAAATGGCCAGGTAAGCAGGCTCCCAATTAAAAATCATCGGTCTAGTTTACCTTAGACACCAATTGGTTTAATTAGTTTTGATTAGATCAACCTAACAGTTAGTGCTAGACCGCTTAGCCAAGAATCAAGTCCATTTGGTTCTCGTTAAAGATATGGACTTGACCAATTACAACTATTGTAATTGATCTAGAGAAATTCTTGACCTAATCGAAGACAACAATTGATTAGATTTAGTCAATTCTTTAATTAAGTCCATCTTTAATCTAACCATAGGTCTAACCCAATTAATGGATCTAATTCCCACTAACCAATTAACCCAATGTGTTATGGTTTGTGTCTTAGGTTCTTTAATACACAATCCTAAAATCTAATCAAACAACTTCTTAATTCTTAATTAAGTTTTAGGCTGAGGGTTGGGTTCGACTTTTCAAAAATAATTTTTATATTTATAAAATAATTTTATAATATGGTTCTACCAACCATATTGCATGTTTGATTTATAATCAAGATGCAAATGAAATAAACATGAACTATTTTAGATCTAATCTAAACAGGTTCATGTAATTAAAATAATTTCAACTTTAAATAATTTTTTTGCACAAAAATATTAACAAAAAGATTTTATTTTAGATTTAAATATTTTTAAATCTAAAAAATCATAAATTTAATCTATATCATATCTAACAAATTTATGATTAAAGATAGATCTACACGAACTAGGACAACCTTTGCACTGTAAGGGGTAAACCTTACAGCAAGACAACCTTGCAGTTCGTGATTGATCTAAAATTTTAATTTTAAATTTAATAATTAGATTATAAATTAAATCTAATCTAAGAGATAATCTAAGCATATATAAATAATTATATAATAAACAACTTTGCTCTGATACCAATTGAAGGAACCAGATCTAGGGTTTCAGGGTTAGATCTTGAAACTTTTTCAAGATCAGGCAGCGAAAGATTAAAATAAATCAAAATTTATTTTTTAAAACTAGAGAATCTCTAGATCTAAGATTTTATTATATAATATTATATAGTATTAAATTAGAAATTAAAATATATAGATCATGAACTACATGTTGATCATATCAACATGTTTCTATACTACATCTAATGTATGTATTAAAAAATAGATCAGATCTATTACCTTGCAAGTTAGACATTTTAATCTTGCTGATCCAGACTTGAGGATGATGTTGCAAACCACATACGTGTCCAATCTCTAGGAGTCATCTACACGAGCCCACGAATCTCGACCAAAAGTCCTGCTTCAGAAAATCAGCATAGTATGCTAGTACTGCACTGATCCTTCTTTGATGGTTGATCAGGTGTCTCCTTCTTCTTGATTTAGGCTCTTCCAAAGATGAAAACTAAGAGGAGGAGTTTTAGATCTGAGATACTCTCAGAAAACTCAAGATGGAGGAAGGGAAGAGATGAAACTAACAACCCTAGAAGAAGACCCTCTTCTTCTTCTCTTTACTCTCTCCTAGACACCCTATCTTGTGTCTATTATATCTCTATGACCCAAAGATATTTCTCTCTGATTTTTGGATACACTGAAGGTCTCTCAAATCTCTATGTTCTTCAAAAATTTTATAAAGAAACTCAATTTATAGAGAGAGATATGATAGAGTCCTTGTCTAGGTCAAATATCAAGTCAAGGCTTATCCAAACATGGCAAGATAAGGGGCACCCAACTCTTGGATGCCTCCTCCTTATTTTTATGCGTGGACCAACAGAAAAGGATGCACAATGTGTGCCCTAAAAGTCACAAAAATCCCAAAAAAATCTGAGTAAATTCAATACAAAAAGGAAAGAGTTTTGGATTTCTAAAACTCTATCTCATAGAATTTGAAATCCAAACTTATTCCTACTTTGATTTGATCCACAACCACTTTTCATGTATGAAAGAAGAGAGAAAACCTTTTGAATGTGAGAAAGACCTGGGAGAGGGTTTTTATCGCACAAAATAAGAGGGGATTGGCATGGAATAAGAGAGAGGGCGTGGGGGGCACTTATGTGGCTCAAGGTGGAATCCTAGTCTTACTAGGATTCTATCTTATGACTTATTTTAATTTGGTTTCTCAAATCAAATCAAACTAAAATTAGATTAACTTAATTAAAATAAATCTTAACCCAATTAAGAATCTAATTTAATCAGATTAAATTAGATTAAAATCTGATTTAATTTTTTAATTAAATTAAAAATTATGTTGACCCGAGTCCTAATTGAACTAGGACTAGTTTTTTTCTTGCACTTGGCTAATCCAATAAACTAATTGGACTTGATCTAATTAAGTCCAAACTAAATCTAATTAAATCATATTCAATTAGACTTAATCTCAGCCCATTGGCTTAATCAAATTAAGCCAATTAGCAATCGAATTGCTAATCGATCCTCCTACAACACTTGCACTAGGTTAAATGTCAATCGTATTGATTATTTAATCCTAGAATGATTCTTAATCGTTGATCAACCATCCGATCGGATCATAAACTCTAATGTGTATGACCTCATAGGTTCGAACCTAAGTCAAAAATATAGGAATAAATTTTTGTACCAATCGAAGTGACCATCTAGCAATGGTACCCGACGATCGGATAGGTCGAATATGTAGAACAACATCCTTAAAATCCATGCGGATATAGTTTCCATATAATTCATCCTCTTGACCAAAATGATCATAGGACATCTCAGAGTTCAACTGTCAACTCTGATCAGGTTGTTCATATTGTATTTCAAAATATCAAATCTATCTGTTGGATTATCCTGATCAAGATTTTGCTAAATTGAAATACAGTGATTCATTCTTCTCCAACTCTTGGAGTAGTCAATCCCATCTCGATCATACTCTGACTTTGCAAGTACTTGACTATGCCCAGAAGCCTTCTGTCACTGAATTAAAAATTCAGTTAGTCCAGTACCAAAGCACAGTGAGTTGCTTGCAAGTCACTGAGGCGATCTCAGGTTTAATGGACACTTATATCTATATCCCATCGGAGACATTCTCGACAGCAGAATACTCTGGAGTTGGTCACATTCAATGATGATGTACCCTTACATCTCACCTATATGCCATACCAGTATCTTCACACTCTTTGGTTAAGAGGACAACCAACCCATATGATCTACAGCGACTTATGCTCGATAGAAACTATCATCCTTATTAACAGCCTATCATTTGGTCATGAACAGTTTTAAGGACTAATCGTTAAATTCTCTCTTTATCGAATCTAAATAGTCCTAAGGATTTCATCATAACAATAGAGTTCATTAGAAGATGAATGCTTATGATGAAAGTGCCAAATATATTTTATTTATTAACAAATCAATTACCATACTTGGTTGCTCAACCGTCAACAGCTTAACGATTGGCTTTTGGGATATATTTTTCAACAATTATAATCTTAAAATAATAATTAGATGCAGCATATAATAAATTAAAGTATCTATTTTATTAATTAACAATGTCAAGTATATAAATTTGATAGATGAAATATAAAAAAATATCCCATCGCATCCCATATATGATTGACCTATAGGGCATAATTCTTTCAATCTCCCACTTGCACTAAAACTAATCACCTCTATACTTCATGCTCATACTATATAGGTGGCTGTCAAACTACTGCAATGATAAGGTCTTAGTGAACGGATCTCTTATATTATTTTTCATGTCAACTCGCTCCACGATCACATCGTATTTTTCGACTATCTCTCGAATGAGATAGAACCGCATTAAGATGTGCTTAAATTTATGATGAGACCTCGATTTCTTATCTTGAGCAACTATCCCAGTATTGTCATAATAAAGAGGCACTACTTGCTCAATTTTTGAAATCACACCTAATTTTGAGATGAACTTCATCATCCAGACAGCCTCCTTAGTAGCCTCACTAGCAGTAATGTACTCAGCCTCAGTGATTGAGTCAGCAATGGTTTGCTATTTGAAACTCTTTCAACTTACTGCTCCACTATATAGGGTGAATACATACTATTGGTACAGAATTCTGTCGATGCCGGAGAAGCTGGAGTCAAGGGGATCACGGCCGCCGTCGGGATCTGCAAGAAAAGTCTAAACCGAAGTTGGGGGTGCTCCGGCAAGACCCTTCGATGCTCAATTCAGTACTATGCTTCAACAGAAATAGAGCACTCGAATAGAATTTTAGCAGAGTTTAGAGATAGTGCTTAGAGCTTAGAGGAGAACATATCTGGAGGGTCTCTTTTATAGATGGGAGAGCATAATCGATTGATAGCGACATCCGTAACTGCCTGATAGTGGGCCATTTGGGGTCACGTGGAGTTTGTTATGGAGAGTAGTAGTGTCTGTTGTCGTGACTTATCGGAGAGTGGTGGGCCCATGTGGAATTTGTTACAGAGAGTAGTGGTGTCCGTTGTCGTGACTTATCGGAGAGTGGTGAGCCCACGTGGAGTTTATTACAGAGAGTGGAGTGGTGTTCATTGTCGTGACTTGCTGGGGAGTTCGGGTCGGATGGCTGAAGCTCGATTGGGACGTCTGGTGGAGCATAATAGCTCTCTGTCTCAGCAATCTAAGAGAAGCTTGGATGTTTTCGAGGTTGCTGACGGGTTAACTATTGTTGGGTGCCTTAGGCGTTGATGCTGCAGATGAAAGTCATCTACTATAGAAGCCCAGATGAAAACTTTCTATTGGAGAAATCCAACTGGAGTCCGATTGCTAGAGAAGTCCATCTGGAATTTATCTGATGTAGAAGCTTGTTTGAAGACTGTATGCTGGAGAGGTCCGGTTGCATGAGGAATCCAATAGAAGGTCGATCGATAGTGGAATTCGGAAGGCAATATAGAAGGTTGACCGAGAGGAGAGTTCGGAAGGCATTGTGGAAGTTCGTCCGCTGGAGGAGTCCGGAGGACACTGTGGAAGGTCGACCGCTGGAGGGGTCTAGAGAAAATTTGTGCGTTGGAGGGGTCTGCTTGGCACTGTTGAAGTCTGGTTGGCGCTGTTGAAGGTTGATGGCTGGAGAGGTACAGAAGACACCGGAGACAGTCAGTCACTGTAGAAATCCGACTGCTGGAGCCCGTCCGTTGTAGAAGTTCGTCTGGAATCCAATTCTGTTATAGAAGTTCAGACAGAGTTCGATTCTTGTAGGAGCCCGAAAGGAGGCTGCTTATTGTAGAAGCTCGGATGGAGATCGGTTGACGTGGAAGCCCGGATGGAGACCACTTATTGTAGAAGCTCGGATGGAGACCGATTGTCGTGGAAGCCCAGATGGAGACCGCTTATTGTAGAAGCTCGGCTGAAGTCTGCTTGCAATAGAAGTTCGAATGGAATTCGCTTACTATAGAAGCTCGGATGAAGATCGATTGCCACGGAAGCCCGGATGGAGACCGCTTATTGTAGAAGCTCGGATGGAATTTGAAAGGTGGTCGATCACTGTAGAAACTTGGGTGGAGTCTGGTTACTGTAGAAGTCCTACTGCTGGAGAAGCCCGGACATTGACGAAGTCTGAAAGAAGCTCGGAGTAAAGTCAATCGTGACAGGAGGAAGTCTGAAAGAGATTTGGAGAATAGTCGATCACTGTAGAGAATTGACTGATAGTGAAGCTCAAAGATCATTTGGAGTAGTCCAATAGATGACTGAAGGAGCTCATTATTGGAGAAGTCCGAAAGGTACGATAGGAGTTTGTTCGTTGGAGAAATCTGGAGGACACTGTGGAAGGTCGGCTGCTTGAGGAGTTCGGATGGTACTGTAGAAGCTCGGATGATCGGGGGAGTTCAGAAAGACACCACACAAGGTCGGAAGTCGGAAGAGTCCTGGGAGGGTTGGCCTCTTACAAACTTCGGCTGGAGTTATTTTATACCCAACACTAATCCCTCTACTTTCGAGTTTGAGTTTCGAATGAAGGAAGTACAGAAAAATTTTCACAGTCGAAGTTGCCTCCCTTGATTTTCGTACTCAATTATTTCTAGATATTTTGGCGTTTGGCATGTCGGTGCTGGAATTTTTTTAAATCGAGGTGACCTAAAAAGATTATTTTGGAATTTCCACTAGAGCGTCACCCCAGGTACGATGCAATAATGATTTTGTCAGTCGTCCGCCGTCTGCCATGATGAGTGGGACACGCGGCGGTTGTAGGTCGGCCAAAAGAGATCTGCAATCATTATTGTGCCAGACCCTGAGGTCTATTTAAACCCATCCCCCTCCTTCAGGGGTTTCACCTTGCCTGAGATTTTTCTTTGATCTCCTCTTCTTCCCTGAGAACTTTGTCCTCCTCTGGCATCCCTCTCGGTCTTAGGTGCACTTTAGGTCGACCTCCATCGCCTTCGCTGCCTTCCTGCATCTCTCGGACCATCCTAGGTTAGTTCTGAAACCCTTCTTTTTCTTGTTGTTCTTCCGTTTTTCCTCCTCTGCATTCCACCCGTTCGGTTTCTCCGCGAGCACCTTGTTTTCAATTTTTCTCAATTTTTTTGAGATTTTTTGGGGTTTTCATTTGATTCAAAATATCCTCCAACACTTCCTCCTCTAGCAGTTCTAGAAGTTCGTCAGCTCCAGCCTCCCAAAATCCTAGTACTGTAGATGAACCCGCACTTAGGATCGAACCTCATCCGATCTTTATACCAGACACCATTCCCAGCTTTTTGACCTCGGACGAACTCTCGCTGATTAGGATTCAGTATGAAATTCCTCTAGAGTATGAGCTTGAGCTTCCTGAGCCAACTGATCGGGCTAGCGCCCCTCCCCCTGGCCACTTTTGCTTATACCAGGAAGCCTTCTGCGTCGGGCTTCGACTTTCACTCCCACCTTTTGTTGTTACTCTTTTTCACTTTTTAAACATTTCTCTAGTTTCTGTAGCGCCGAACTCCTTTAGATTTCTGATAGGATTTCTTTCCCTCTGTAATTTAGCTGAAGTCCGGCCAACTCTTCCCTTGTTTAGAAATTTTTATACCTTTAAGCGTCACCCCTCGGCAAAAGACTGATGGTACTTCTCTCCCCAGTTTGGAAGAAAGGGGTTGCTGAAAGATGCCCCCTCTTCTATCCACAATTGGAAGGAGAGGTACTTCTACGTCCGATGCCTGACCCTGATGCTGGGGTTGCCCCCCTGGGGCTCCCTGAGGGACTCCATCTGCCAGGCTTCTAGCCTGATAAAGGATGACCTTGAAGCCTCCAATAAACTTAAGACTTATCCAGCTCCTCTTCTCTCCGACCTTCTGAAGGAGCAACTTTTATTCAATGTCGGCCTGAGCCCTCTCAACCCTGTCAGTATTTTTTTTTTCTCAAGTCATTTGCTGCTTTCTCTTTCTCTTGTTCTATTTCTAAGCTGTGCTGATCTTTTTTCATTGCAGATATGGATGCAGACGCAGCTTGGATACTAGCCAAGGGTCTCAAGGCCCACAAGAGGAAAGGCGCCGCAACTTCTGGGTCAGCGAAGAAGGCGAGGGTAGAGGAGACAAGGTCGACCGTGCTTGCCCAGGCGGCCATTGTCAGTGATGCCCCCTCCGACGTCAAGCCCGCAGTCCCTCGAGCTTCTTCAAGAAGCCCTCCGATCGAGGTTCCCACTCTCGAGTCTCGTCTCGAGGAGGCACCGGGGGCCGAAAGGAAGAGAAGGAAGAAGATAGTGGTCCGCAAGATCAGCAGCAGTAGGGCTACCATCGAAAGGTCCAACGGCTCCAAAGAGGATCCGGGGGAGAATCTCTTCAACAATAGGGATTTAATAAAAAGGTTGGTCGATGGGTGCATTTTGCTCGAGATCGTCCACAGGATCATCCATGCCGATCCTGAACAGCAGGTTTGGGACTCTCTGGGGTCCTTTCTTGAGGTAGGCCAATTTACTTTTTTTTTCCTTTCACTTCTTCACTTAGTTCATTCCTTAGCTTTCATATTGACTACCTGGTCGCTCTTGCAGATTGGACACCAGCTCATCGCCAATGTCGAGGTGATGAAAAATGCAAAGAAAGAAGCAGCCCAGGTGGAGGAAGATCGCCAGGCTGAGGCTGCCCGTCTTAAGGAGAAGGTCGCCGAAGTCATGTATCTCCAAGAGGCACTCCAGAAGAAGGAATAAACTTTGGTGGATCTAAAGGCTGCTTTGGAGGAGGAAAGAAGGAAGGCAGAGGCCGAGGTCTCCAAGCTAAAGGAGCAGATCCCTGAAGGAGGAAAATCACTTTTCCTCGTAGGATCTTCCAGATTTCACCAAATCTGGGGCAGAATAAATTTAAAAATTTTTTATCCTACATGTATTTCAGATCCAAATCTTTAGATCTAATCTTATTATCTGATATTTCAAATCTAAAATTAAATCTAAAACTATGATGAAAGAAGAAATACCTCAAGGGTAATCTGATTACCCTATAGATGATCTCTGCACAGCCAAAGGTTCTGATGTAGCCACACAAGCATCTGGCCTCTACCAGTATCCACTTGGGTAGGACCTAAAACATCTTCTCCTCATGAATCTATACTCCAAAAATTAGATCTAAATCTGATTAGAAAGATCTTCAAAAGTCTTCCTAAAGTTGGAGCAGCAGCCTGTCGAAGAAGTCCTGCAGCCTTCTGTTCCAGGCGTCACCACGCCTTGGATCTTTGCCAGATGGATGTCCAACTCTTTGAACATGAAGAGGGGAGGAAGGAGAGTAGGGAGGATATGGAGAAGAAGAAAGGGGGTGGCAGCTATTAGGTTTTGTGCATAAAATAACTTCTACCTCGAAACCCTAGGCGCAGCAGGGTTTATATAGACCCTGTATGCTGCGCAGTGCCACATCATTCAACCAATCAAAAAATTCCAATAAATTTTGGAAAAATTTTGATTGGTGGAGTGATGTCATCTGATCATATCAGATAAAAACTCACCTTATCTCCAAAAGATAGCACCAACATTGGATAAGCACAAATAGAGGTGGCGCCCAAGAGTTTAAATTGATCAAGACTCTCCAATCCTTATCCACTTGGGGCACCCACTTTAATCCAATTGGGCTCACACCATAATCTGATTATGGTGTCTAATTTGATGTGGCTTGACTTATGGACACTCCACAAAAATCTTCCAATGAGCCCTCTTCAGTTTAAGACCCATATGTCAACTTTTGACAGATGTCCTAAAATAAAATTGGTAGGTGCTAGGAATTAGTAGGTGTAGTCTTAATTTCATCTCATAAATTAAGACAAGTCTTTTCTAAGCTAGACAAGCTTTATTTAGATTGAGAGAAATCTTTCTAAGGTTCTCTAGATGAGTCAAATCATATTTGGCTCAGTAGAGACAGAAAAGATTACACGAGGAGAAAGTTAGGCTCAATCGTGTGCCAGCACGATTTTCTTGAACCTAATTGGATCTTATCCAAATCAATTGGGTTAGCCCAATTGATGACATCCAGATCCTTACCTTTGTTTGTGTGATCTAGTTAGGTTCAATTCTATATGGTAATGAGACATGTCGTGATCTCATCATCGACATCATCGAAACTCTTTTCGATGGATCAGAACTCTTCTAATTCAGACAATTAGAATGATCGATCATCAATATCATTCTAATTGCTCCCAAAATCATCAGTGACACCTAGCAGTATGTGGTGGCAACCCATCAGAACTGAAGATGAACCTCTGGATGCAGCTACCTGTGTGATTGAGTTCCTCTATCATGAGTCCCGACTGAATTAGGGTTAAGGTGAACTCGTCAAATCCAACATCAGTCATATGAGTTAATCGATCGATCCGAGTCCGATGTGAAATCTTAATGAAAAACTTTTTCTTTTTTTTTTACTCTGCAATGGCCATGGGCTTAAGGACTCAATCTTTCAATTATCATAGGACTACTCCTCTCATCTACCGAGGTTGATAGATCCCATCTTGGTGCGACCTAGTTTCTACAATGAATATGCTATAGCCAATATATACCTCAGGATTTCGAATAGCTAGGAGACCGAGTTATGGTGTAGTCAAACTGTAACATACTCAAGGTGAACTATCGATGCACCTCAGGTCAAAGAACTAGACACACAACTGCAGCATCGAGCTAGTCATTGACAAGAAGGTAGACTTCTTTATGACTGCTCGAAGTGGTCACGCTCAGTACTCTCATTCTCAACGAATATCTGTACTCTCATTTCGGTGTCTCCACATCGTAGACTCAAGACATATCTATCCTACAGAAGCGATCGTACACGAACCTTCCAGATCGTTCACCACCCTCGTGATGATCCTATGGTCAGGAGCTGTTTATGAGTTAGTTATGTAAATTCATGCCTTAAATTTTCAACTTTTGAAAATATGAATTTACATTCCTACTAACTCAAAGGATGTATCACAGATACATTGTACACAATGTGATAGAAGAATAACTCTTTTATTTATTTATAGTCAAAATTACAAATTTGACTTAGATCTGTATAGGAATGTGTCAGCCGATCTGGCATTTAGGGCACACATCTAACAAACTCCCACTTGACCTAATATCAATTGGCTACATATCTAAGTTCCATCTTCTTAAGGTGGGTTTTGATCTTCTGTTGGCCCAATTGCTTAGTCAGTGGGTCTGCCACATTATCTGTGGAGTCGACTCTCTTGACCTCGACATAACATTTTTTGAGGTAATCACGGATCAAATGGAATTGCCGCTCGATGTGCTTGGACTTCTGGTGAGACCTTGGCTCCTTAGCTAGGGCTATGGCGCCATTATTGTCGCAGTAAAGAGGTATGGTATCCGATAACATCACTCCAAGTTCTGCGGCAAACTACTTATACCAGAATGCCTCCTTTGCAGCTTTCGATGCAGCAATGTACTCTGCCTCCATGGTGGAATTAGCAATCACCGTCTGCTTGGAACTCTTCCGACTAACTGCACCACCATTGCAAATGAACAGACTTCTAGATGTCGACTTTCGATCATCTATATTAGATATAAAGTCTGAGTCTGTATATCCCTGAATCTGGAGTTCTTCATTTCCAAAGACTAGAAACATATCCTTAGTCCTTCTCAAGTACTTAAGGATACATTTCACAGAAGTCCAGTGCTATTCGTCTGGATTCAACTGATATCTGCTTGTGACACTCACAGCATGGGTTATATTAGGTCGTGTACATAGCATGGCATACATGAGGCTCCCTATTGTCGAAGCATAAGGGATCTTACTCATGCGTTCAATCTCCTCAGGTGTGCTGGGGCACATCTTCTTGGAGAGATGAATGCCATGTCTAAAAGGCAATAAATCTCTTTTGGAGTTTTTCATGCTAAACCTCTTTAGCACCTCCTCTATGTATATTTTCTATGAAAGTCCCAGCATCCTATTTGGTCTATCTCTATAGACCTTAATACCCAGTATAAAGGATGCCTCTCCTAGATCTTTCATAGAGAACTCCTTAGACAACCATACTTTGACTGAGGTCAACATGGGAATGTCATTCCCAATTAGGAGGATGTCATCTATGTACAATACGAGGATGACAACTACGCTCTCACTGACCTTTTTGAACACACATGGTTCTTCCTCATTCTTGATGAAACCAAACATTTTGATCATATCATTGAAATGAGTATTTCAACTCCGAGATGCTTGCTTAAGTCCATAAATGGACCTTTATAGCTTGCAAATCTTGTGATCATCATCACTGGATGTGAAACCAAGCGACTGTTCCATATAGATATCTTCCTCAAGATGTCCATTTAAGAATGCCGTTTTCACATCCATCTATCATATTTCATAATCAAAATAGGCTGCAACAGCCAGCAATGTGCGGATGGATTTTAGCATGGCTACGGGTGAGAAGGTATCCTGATAGTCAATACCTTCGCCCTGACTATAACCTTTCGCTACGAGCCTAGCCTTGAATGTCTCTACATTTTCATCTGCACCTATCTTTCTCTTGTAGATCTATTTACACCCAATAGGTACAATACCTTCAGGTGGATCTACCAAGGTCAAACTTGGTTTGAGTGCATCGAGTCAATTTCTGATCTCATTGCCTCTAACCATTTCTCGGAGTCGATATCTGATATCGCCTCGTCATAGGTCTTAGGGTCATCACCATGAGCCCCATTTCCTGTGAGATATATTTTCTCTACATCCTCTTGTATGGTACCTAAGTACCTTTTAGGAGGACGGAAAACCCTATTCGATCTACGAGGTGGAAGAGGTTGTGCTAAGATTGGTTCTGATTGATTAGGTTCTTCAGGTTCTTTAGCTCGTTGCTCTTGGGAGACATTCTCTTTTAGCTTAATTATTCTTTCGATGCCACCATCTTGAATAAACTATTTTTCAAGAAAAATAGCATTTTGACTCACAATCACATTGTGGTCTTCCGAAATATAGAAATAGTATCCTAATGACTCTTTAGGATATCCTATGAACCGAGCTCTAAAAGACCTGAACTCTAACTTATTCGCCTGTTGTCTCTTGACATGAGCCAGACAACCCCAAATTCTGAGATGATTCAGACTTGGCTTTTTACCATGCCATATCTCATATGGTGTGATAGGAACGGTTTTACAGGGAACCCTATTCAATACATAAATTGCTATCATGAGACAATGTCTCCAAAGAAATTCGAAGAGGTCCGTGAAGCTCATCATGGAACAGACCATATCTAATAAGATCCGATTTCTCTGTTCTAAAACCCCATTGAGTTGAGACGTTCCAGGTGGAGTCCATTGAGAGACTATGCCATTGTCCTTAAGATAGTCTAGGAACTCCCGACTAAGGTATTCTCCTCCTCGATGTGATCGAAGAACCTTAATGGGCTTTCCTGTTTATTTTTGTACCTTATATCTGAATTCTTTGAACCTTTCAAAAGCTTCAGACTTGTGTTTCATTAGAAACACATACCCGTACCTAGACATATCATCGGTAAAGATAATGAAGTAGATGTAGTTGCCTCTAGCCGGCACATCAAATGGGCCGCACACATCAGTATGTACTAGGGCAAGTAGGTCTGTGGCCCTTTCCCCATGTCCCACAAAAGGAAGCTTAGTCATTTTGCCTTGAAGACATGATTCACAACCTGGATATGACTCAAAAGTCAACGGACTCGATAGTCCGGATTTCTCCAATTTGTTAACCCTATCTTCTACTATATGATCTTGCCTTAGGTGCCACAGATACTTATCATTTAGACTATCTCTAGGCCTTTTAATTCTTATGGCATTCATATTTTGCTCAATATTAAATATAGATACATCAATAAGTAGCTGATAGAGATCGTTAATAAGAAAACCATTTGCAACTTTATTATTTTCATAAAAAATATTATAATAGTCCTTATGAAAGCTAATTACATAGCCTTCTTGTGCTAAACATGAAACAGAAATCAAATTCCTGCTTGCTGCAGGCACATAATAACAATCTCTAAGAAATAAATCTAATCCTAACGGTAATCGCAGAGGGTAGGTTTCCACGATCACAGCAGCAACTCTTGCTTCATTTTCGATGCGTAGGATCATCTCTCCATCCCTCAGCCTCCTGCTCTCCTCAAAATCTTGCATAGAAGTGCACAGATGGCACTAGAACCAGAGTCAAGCACCCAACTGGATGCAGAAGAAAACGTAAGATTAGATTCTAAAATGAGCATACCTCTAGAAGGACCATCCTTCTTGTTCTTCAAGGTGGCCAAGTACTGAGGATAGTTTCGCTTCCAATGGCTGTCTGATTGGCAGTGAAAATATTTTTTCTTATCAGCAGCCTTTTTCTTCGGTTCTGTCTTCTTCTTCTTGCCATCCACCTTCTGCTTCTTCGCAGACTTCTTTTTCTTTTCAAAAGACTTTCTTTTGGAAGAAGTCCGCTCCAAAGTAAGAACTGAGCTTTTTGAACCCTTCATAGAAAGCTCAGCCATAACCAGCATGTTCATTAACTCGGCCAAGGTATACTACATCTTATGCATATGAAAGTTCATGATGAACTGACCATATGCATCAGACAAAGACTGAAGGATCACATCAATCTGAAAATTCTTGTCTAAGATGATACCGAGCTTCTCAAGCTCCTCAAGATCCTTGATCATTATCAAACAATGATCTTGAACTGACTGCCCATCATGCATCTTGGCCTTAAAAAGTCTTTGACAGACTTGATACTTGGCCGTGCGACTCTGTTCACCAAACAACTCTTGCAGGTGAGCCAACATTTGATGGGTAGTCAAAATATTCTCATGTTGGTACTGCAAGTCATTAGACATTGCACCCAACATGTAGTACCTTGCTTTGTTATCATCATCCATCCACTTTTTCAGAGACGCTCTCTGTTCAACAGTCGGACATGCTGGTATGGTAGGTGGATCCTGGTCCAAGACATGAGTCAATTTTTTGAAACCTAGAATAATTTTGTAGTTCCTCAACCAGTCCTTGAAATTGGGTTCAGTCAGTCTATGGGTGTCTAGAATTTTGGTCAAGGGGTTTGAGGCAGACATGTTTCTTGTAGAGAGTCAAAAGTTTCTAGTTAGATTTTGTAATAAGACTCAACCAATTTATTTAGAATTTTTATTTTTAAACAAATTAGGCTCCCATTATTTTCTCAAATCCCTACACTCCCTTGGTAGAGATATAAAAATCTCCATGATCAGTGATTTTTAGTGGGTGGTGCGGTCTCACCGACTGGCTCACCACCTCACCTAACAGTTATTGGTGATGGGTCAACCGATGAGTGGACAACTCTTGTCCAATGAATCTCTAATCATGGTGCACCCAAAACTTGATCTCTAATTCATGAAGCTCATCGTGTCCGAGATATTGCTCCAATCCTTAGTTAAGTCAAACCCACCATTTGCACGAACTAGATTCCTGATTGGGTCCCTCACCGTATTCAAAATATTGAGCCCAACCCATCCTCTAATCCGTAGCATCCAATGCCTAATGGACATGGTTGCATCTTCCTGGTGCAACTGAGCCACTGTAACCAGTCGAGAACAATCAACCCCGAGAAGGGCCCGCACATCCACAATGGTGGATGACCTAGACTTAATATTTTCTTAGGAAGATTTATTTAGGTCTCATTAAACTTGACTTGACATAGTCATAACAATTATGACTAACTTAGTGGCATGGGCTAGCTCGAATTGTTAGCCACCTCAAATCAGAACTGAGTCGACACATATGGCCAGGTAAGTGAGACCGGTGGGAGGGATATGCCATTAACTCGACAAGAATGCATTCGAGTCGAGTAGCACCTAATTAAAAATCAGTCGGTCGCATCTGCCCAACTTACCTTAGACACCAAATTGTCGAACCAGAACTAATTGGGTTAGCTTACAATCCAAGCTCTAACCACTGAGCCAAATTAGGTTTTAACTTGATCGAGTCACATCTAAATGTGATTCGACCTTGACCTAGACTTAATCCTATTAGGCTGGTCAATTATTAGCTTTCATGATCCCACCTAACCAACTCTTGATTCGGTTTGATCAACCGCTAGACCTAATTGAGCTACCCAAGTTCGAACCCAATTTTATGAAAATATCTTAGATCTGAAATTCTTAATTTTAGATCTAACTTAATTTCATAGGCTTAATTCATTAATTAAGTTTAGGTTCATAAACAAAACATGTAAAATAAATCTTAGGGTTTCAGGATCTAGGGTTTTGCAGAAAAGTAAGTTTTGATTTCTGATTAAGGATGAACGTGCAGCACCCCTACATGTCATATGAACAGCCCATTGAATGGGAAGAGAGGGTCTTAAAATCTTATTTTATTCTTATGACCGGACGGTCATGAGGAACACCTTAATCAGAAATATAAATTTAACTACAAAACTAGTTAGATCTAAATTAACATATCACATATACAATTTAAGATCTAACTAATACATGCTTTGCATACATCTCATGTATCAAAAATTAATCTAATTAACATGCTTTCATATCTAATACATCACATGTAATATCTAAAAAATAAGATTTAAATTAAACTATTCAAAATTAAATCTATTCTTGACAAGTTACTAGAACAATTCTACAACTAATCTAGGCATGCTGCAGATCAATTTTATGAAAAAATTAAAATTTTATTTTCTATTTTTTAATTTGATTATAACACTTATAACATCAAAAAAATAGAGAATAAATTATATTTAATTCATATTTTAATCTCATTAAAATATAAAACTTAAGATCATTCATGGATTCAACTAATCCTAGTCTAGTCATGTATCTTATGCATGTTAGATCTTCTTAGATTTAATTTTAAATATTTTAATTTTAGATCCTATCATATCTGATGTGACATCTGAAATCTTTTAATATTAGATAAATTAAAATTAAAATTAGATCTAAAATAGATCTAAAATAGAGCCAACAATCTGGCTCTGATACCACTTGAAGGGGGAAAATCACTTTTTCTCGTAGGATCTTCCAGATTTCATCAAATCTAGAGCAGAATAATTTTAAAAAAAATTATCCTACATATTTTAGATCTAATTATCTAGATCTAATTTTATTATCTGATATTTAAAATCTAAAATTAAATCTAAATTTATGATGAAAGAAGAAGTACCTCAAAGGTAATCTGATTACCCAGCAGATGATCTCTGCATAGCCCGAGGTTTTGATGTAGCCACGCAAGCGCCTGGCCTCTACCAATATCCACTTAGGTAGGATCTGAAATATCTTCTCCTCATGAATCTATGCTCCAAGAAAAAGATCTTTATCTAATTTGAATGTACTTCAGAACTCCTTTGAAGTTGGAACAGCGGCCTGTCGAAGATGTCCTGCAGCCTTCTGTTCTAGGTGTCACCATGCCTTGGATCTTTGCCAGATAGATGTCCAACTCTTTGGACGTGAAGAGAGGAGGAAGGAGAGCAGGGAGGATGTAGAGAAGAGGGGAGGGGGCAGCAGCTATTAGGTTTTGTGCATAAAATAATTTCTTCCATGAAACCCTAGGCACAGCAGGGTTTATATTGACCTTGTATGCTGTGCAGTGCCACATCATTCAACCAATCAAAAAATTCTAATAAATTCTAAAAAAATTTTGATTGGTGGAGTGATATTATCTGATCACATCAGATAAGAACCCCACCCTCTCTCCTAAGTTGGCACCAACATTAGATAAGCTCAATCAAGGTGGTGCCAAAGAGTCCATGTTTATCAGGACTCTTTGGTTCTTATCCATTTGGGGCGCCCACTTTAATCCAATTGGGCTCATGCCATAATCTGATTATGGCACCCAATTCAATTGGGTTTTAGCATGTGGACACTCCGCAAAAATCCTCCAATGAGTCCTCTTCAATTTAAGACCCATATGTCAACTTTTGACAGATGTCCTAAAATAAAATTGGCAGGTGCTAGGAATTAGCAGGTATTGTCTTAAATTCATCTCATGAATTATGACAAGCCTTTTTTGATCTAGACAAGCTTCATTTAGACTAAGAAAAATCTTTTCAAGATTCTCTGGATGAGTCAAATCATATTTGGCTCAGTAGAGATAGAAAAGATTACACGAAGAGAAAGTTAGGCTCAATCGTGTGCTAGCACGATTTTCTTGAACCTAATTGGATCTAATCCAAATAAATTGGGTTAGCCCAATTGATGACATCCAGACCCTAACCCTTGTTTGTGTGACCCAGTTAGGTTCAATTCCATATGGTAATGAGATATGTCATGATCTCATCATCGAAACTCCATTCGATGGATCAAAACTCTTCTGATTCAGACAATTAGAATGATCAATCATCAATATCATTCTAATTGTTCCCAAAATCCATCAGTGACACCTACCAGTATTTGGTGGCAACCCATCAGAACTGAAGATGAACCTCTCAGTGCAGTTACCTGTGTGATTGAGTTTCTCTATCATGAGTTCCGACTGAATTAGGGTTAAGGTGAACTCATCAAACCCAACATCAGTCATATGATTTAGTCGATCGATCTGAGTCCGATGTGAAACCTTAATAGAAAACTCTTTTTCATTATGTTACTCTACCATGGCCATGGGCTTAAGGACTCGATCTTTCAATTATCACAGGACTACTCCTCTCATCTACCGAGGTTGATAGATCCCATCTTGGTGCGACCTAGTTCCTACAATGAATATGCTACAGCCAACATACACCTCAGAATTCTAAATGGCTAGGAGATCGAGTTATGGTGTAGCCAAACTATAATACACTCAAAGTGAACTGTCGATGCACTTCAGATCAAAGAACTAAACACACAACTGTAACATCGAGCTAGTCATCGACGAGAAGGTAGACTTCCTTATGACTGCTTGATATGGTCACGCTCAGTACTCTCGTTCTCAACGAATACCTGTACTCTCACTCCGGTGTCTTCACACCGTAGACTCAAGACACATCTACCCTAAGAAAGTGATCATACACCAACCTTCCAGATCGATCACCATCCTCATGATGATCCTATGGTCAGGAGCTGTTTATGAGTTAGTTATGTAAATTCATGCCTTAAATTTTCAACTCTTGAAAATATGAATTTACATTCCCACCAACTCAAAAGATGTATTGTTGGAAATAGTATCCCAAAGCCAATCATTAGCCTGTTGACGGTTGTGCTCTTTCTTGTATTAGTATATGAATTATAAATTAATAAAAGTTATTTTGATATTTTTTATCACAAATTATTTCATCTTCTAATGAACTTCTGTGTTGTGGTGAAGTCCTTAGGACTATTTAGACTCGACAAAAGAGGATTTGTCATTTAGTCCTTAAACCTATTCACGACCAAATGATATGTTGTTACCAAGGACCACAATGCTTATCAAGCATAGGTTGTTGTGTGCCATATGGGTTGGTTGTCCTTTTAACCAAAAAGTGTGGAGACACTGGTATGGCATACAGGTGAGATATAAGGGTACATCTGCACTGAACGTGACCAACTCTGGAGCTTTTTTCTGCTGTCAAGATTTCCTCTGATGGGATATGGGTATAACTGTCCCTCCGACCTGAGACCGCCACGGTGACTTATAAGTAACTCACTGCACTTAGGCACTGGACTACCTAAATTTTTAATTCAGTAATGGAAGGCTGCTGGGTGTAGTCAAGTACTTGACTTGTCGGTGCGTGTGTCAAGATGGGATTGACCACTTCAGTTCAGGAGCTGTGTATAGTCATGTTTTAATTTAGCAAAACCTTGGCCAGGCTAGTCCTAGTGAGGAGTCACAGGACTGTTTGAGTTGAGCATGATTCAGATGATCTAATCAGGGTTGACGGTTTAACCCTGAGTCTCCTATACACAGGGGTCAAAAGGGATGAATTATGCAGTAACCATACTCGCGTAGGTTCTGAATGTTGTGATTGCGACTATTCGATATATCCGAATATCGAGTATCATTGCTAGATGGTCACTTTGATTAGTACAGAAATTGGTTTCTGTGCTACCGATTTAGGTTCGAACCTGCGGGGTCACACACATTAGAGGTTCCTATCTGATCTGATGGCTGGTGAAGAGTCCCATTGGACTGAGACTCTTCGACCAAGAGTCCTAATGCTTGAGGACTCTGAGTCCTATGTGTCTGGGACTCTGTGATCGAGAATCAGAATTCTCTGATCATGAGTTCCACACATTTTGGATACTGGGGTCAAGAGTCCCACTGGTTGGGACTCTTCGATCAGGGTTTCATATTGATGGACTCTGATGCCCGATTGCCCATCGAATTTGGACTCATATTTATGAGGAGTTTAATTAGTGATTTGATTATTAATTAACTTAATTTAATCAAATAATTATTTTTGAATCAAGTCCAATTGAATTGGATTCATTGGGTTTGACCCGATTAGGTTAGAGTTGACCTAATCGCCGAGGTTGTTTGGTCCCTGATTTGATCAGGAGTTGGACTTAGTCAATTCCTGATTTGATTAGAATTTTATTGACCCTAATTAAGCCAAATTATGTTAAATTTAATTTAGTCTAATTGTGCCTAACCTATTTTAATAAGGTTGGTTCAATTAGATTTGAAACCACCTTGAATTATCTTCCTGTGCCACCTCACTTCACCTGTGCCTATTTGAATTCATGAGAAATGAGTTCTCATGAATTTTCTCCCACACAGAAGCCTTCCCATGCCCCACCTGTGTGCACCATCTGAGTGGATAAAGATGGTTGGTTGGCCATTCAAATTCAAATGAAGTTTGAATTTGAATGGACAACTAATCCCATGCGCCACCTTATCCATTTGTGCGCCACTTCCTCCACACGAGAAAAGATTTCTCATGAAAACTCTCCACGCACAAAGAAGCCCACGCCCCTCTCCTCTCATTCCAAGAGTAGATAAAGATTGGTTGGTTGGCATTTGAATTCAAATTCAATTTGAATTCAAGTGAGCAACCACCTAGCTTTATCCTCTCACGCTATAAAAATGATGTAAAGATGCATCTTGCACTGTTTTAAAAGAAATAAGAAGGTGGGGCATGCAATAATCTCATCTGAGAGAGATAAAGTGGCATGAGAAAGCTTTCTGTGTGAGAAAAGAAAAGAAAAGAAGAGAAAAGAAAAGAGAGAGTGGGCGTAAAGTTTCTTCTGTGAGTACCTTAGGGTTTCAGCCTAGGGTTCGAGAAGTGAGAAGGTGAGCTACGAGTGTCATGAGCCCACCAAATTTTAGGAAGAACTTCATCAACCTCTTAAGAACATCTGCTGATGATTCAAAGCATCCAAGGAGTTGACAGATCAAGATCGAAAGAGTTCGATCAGCATCAGCCGTCAAAAGGGTTCTTCAACGAACTAGCATTCTGAGGAGCCGATTAGACTGGAAGCTTCGTGTGGATGATCCACAGAGGCTAGACATACTGTGTGACTATATTGTGATGATTAGATCTTTCCGACGATGATCAAACTACAGCGATCGACTACTGCACGAAGGTAATGTGTTCTGAACACATAACAGTAAAATATTTACTGTAGAGAATTCAAAATTTTAAATTTAAATGCATGCTATATATATCATATTTAGATCTTTATGTAAGATTAATATATATTAATTAATTAGATTAATTAATAATTTTTACTATAAAATTATAATTTTAAAAAAATTTAAAATTATCATTTTACCCTTACACAGAATTTCACTACAAATAGATCAGAGCAGGTTCTAAAATATGATATACATTTACATACGTAGATTAAGTAGTAATCTAAAAGTTTAAATTTAAAATTTAAAATTTAAAATTTAAATTTAAAATTTAAAATTCAAAATTTAAAATTTGAATTTTGAAATTTGAAATTCAAAATTCAAAATTTAAAATTTGAAATTTGTTTAAATTTCAAATTTGAAATTCAAAATTTAAAATTTGAAATTCAAAATTTTAAAATTTGAAATTTGTTTGAAATTTGAAATTCAAAATTTAAAATTTGAAATTTAAATTTTGAAATTGATATATTTAGATATACTTGATCCAAGTAGCAAGTAGTCTAATTGGGTTGGTTGCCATGGTCATTTGGTCATAGGAGAAAAGTAGGATTTAAAGGTCCTCTCCTCCCATTCGATGGGGTTCTCCTATGGCGGAGGGTGCTGATACAATTATATCCCATGCAGATGAAGCAGTGAAAGGACTTAATTGTAAAGGTTTAATTATAAATTTTATCATGAATGTATTAGATTAGATTTAAAGAAATATTCATGATTTATTTTGATTGAGTTATTTTTTGTTATGTAATTAGCAATAGGATTGCTTTTTATGAAATGTGCTGATCCATTTGTAAAATGAGTCAACACATTTGGTGAACAGAAAATAAAATCTTTCAAATTTAAAAATTATTTTTAAAATACCAAACCCTGACCCATCAGCCCAAATACTTAATTAAAAGAATTAAGTATTGTCTAGTTGGTCTAGAATTATGAATTAAGACCTAAGATAATTGCATAAACTTGTGGGTCAATGGGTTAGATGGATTAGGTCCATAATTAGGTTAGACCTATGGTTAGCTTAAATAAATGGATTAAATTAGAGTAATTGGTCAAATTTAATCAAAAGTTGAATTAGATTAGGTCAAGGACACTCTAGATTCAACTCTAATAGTTGTAGTTGAATGGGTCCATGTCTTTAACTAGACCAAGATGGACTTAATTCATGGCTACGTGGTAGAACCCTATTTACTAAGTTGATCAAATTAAAACTAATGAACCGGTTGGTGTCTAAGGTAAGTTCGGCAGTCTGACCAGTGGCTTTTAAGTGGGAGCTACTCACATTGATTCGATCTCTGATGAGTTAATGGCATATCCCCACCACTGATCTCACTTACCTGACCAACCTAGTGAGTTAGATTTTGATTAGATCACTTGGTGATTAGGGCTCACCCATGTCATTAGGTAAATCAGTGTGATTGATTTAGGTGCTCCTAATGCCGGCTTCAATTAAATCTTTTTTAATCTGAGTTGGTGAAGTCAGTGGGAGGATTGAAATTGGTTGGTTAATTTCTTCTCTTCTATCCTTTAATAAAATCTTCAAAAATTATTAGGTCCCTAAAAATGATTATGTTATATGATAACTAAGTCATAGCCTCCCATTAAGTGAGTGATAATGAGTCCATTAGTTTAATAATCACTGGAGGCTCAAAGGTCTAGTGCTTATTGACTAATGGAATTATCATTCATAATATGATAATTTGGTTGAGTCTTTCTGATGGTGGTCAGGTTGGTCGGCCAATGTCAGGCCTGATCATTTATTGGTCAGATTCACCAAATCAAATCATGTTAATGGTTGGACCTAACCAGATCTTTTCAGTGGAGGCCAAAGCCTACTGATTAGATTCTGGGGCAAAATCAATTACTAGAAGTTGTTTAGAGAAACAACTGGTTGTGAACCTACCCATAGATGCACATGGGTTGACCAACAAAAGTTGGGCTCGTGTGTAGTCTGTGTGGATTCTAGTACCCACTAAAGAATTAAAGTAATTCTTCGAATTGGAGGTTGAGGCTACCAGTTCAGAAAAATACTGGGAGAAACTTTAGACTAAAGTCCAAGTCTTTAGTATTAATAATTTATATACTAATAAAGGTCTGATTTTTCTTTATGCAGCTATGGCCACTACCCTGTCACTCTGATCATTATTAGATAATGACAAGCTCATGGGACCTAATTTCGATAGCTAGTATCAAAAATTAAAAATCATCCTTGAGCATGAACGAATTCTTTATGTAGTAACGGATCCGACACCTGAGGAGCCAGCCCCAAACGCTAGAGGCACGGTCCAAGATACTTACCAGAGTGGCTCAACGACCGCACTACCATTCGGTGCATAATGCTGGCGGCAATGAATGATGAGTTCAGCCATAGGTTTGAGAACACCCAGCCATAGGAGATGCTTCAAATGTTGAACGACTCCTTTGGCATGCCGGACGATGTTGAAAGGCACAAAATTAGTTGTGCCATTTTCAATGCTCGGATAAAGGATGGGGCTTCAGTCATCGATCATGTACTATACATGGTCGAAATGATTGAGCACCTAAGTAAACTGGGCTTTCCCTTGCATGAGCAGCTCAGTAAGGATGCGATCTTTAATTCTTTGCCCAAGTCCAACCTCCCCTTCCTTACTCATTTTCTGATGATAAAGCTTGCAGTGAACTACCACGGCTTGTTGGGGTTACTGCAGAACTTTGAGAAGGATAACCAGCTCCATAAGGAGTTGGTGCATGTTGTGGGAGGATCTTCTTCTGCTCGTCGATCCTTTAAGAAAGGAAAGAAGAACAAGAAGAAGAACAACAAGAAGGTGCAGCCGCATGCTGGGACATCTGCACAGGATCAGACCAAGAAGCGCAAGTT